>NC_056747.1:657438249-657738249 GCF_019279795.1 Protopterus annectens
ATGCAACCATATAGCTAAACTGGAGACTAAGCTCTCAACTCAGTACTGATGTAACCAGTCAGGAGGAGAAGGAAACCACACTCACTAAAATTCCAGTCTCACATAGACCTACCACGACAGCAAATCAAACACATAAACACACAAAAACCTACTCGGAGGCTCTAAATAAAAATCTGCCTAAGCAGCAGAGACCTCCAAAGCAGACACCCAAGCAACCGCTACCCCAAAACAAAACACGTGCAACACATAGCTCACAAAGCCAGTGTGCTGAACAGTCACAGCCCTTAAGGCTAAACAACAAACCTGATGCACTTGTAATGGGTGACTCTGTCGTCAGGCACACTGACGTCCTGCTCACCAGGCTGAACAAGGAGATCACGGTGAGCTGCCTGTCGGGCGCTAGGATCCACCACATAACACAAGCACTCGGGTCACTCCAAGGCAAGTACAAATATGACTCCGTCATTGTCCATGCTGGTGTGAATGACCTGAGACATACCTCCCTGGAGTACATGAAAAGAGACATAGAGGAGCTCTCTGGGCATGTAGCCCAGGCCGTATGACCTTGACCTTGAGTAGCATCTTACCCTCACCAAGAATGATGCCACAATATGAAGACAATATGGTCAATTTCAACAATTGGCTTAAGTATTGGTGTCATTCAAAGGGGATCCAATGCCTGTCTGCCTGGGCTGACATGCTCGACAAGCCACAATGCTTCGCTAGGGACATCTTGCACCTGTCACCCCTAGGCTTTCGGATATTGGCAAAGGCTCTTGCCAACCCCGTAGTGTCTTTTTTAGGCAAGGCTCAAAAGACAAACCCACCTCCATAGGTATCACAAGGGATAAGAAACTGAGTAATGCTACTCAACACCAGAAGTCTAAACCTCAAGATGCATGCACTCGAAACTCTCCTTAGCATGGAGAACATTGATATCTGTGCAGTAACAGAAACCTGATTCAAGGCTCCCGAGAGCACACCAGCACTACCAGGTTATACCTCATACCATGTTTTTCGGCCTCAAAACTTGGACCGAACCACAAAAGGAGGGGGGAGTATCAATATTCATCAGATACCCACACCTCCAGGTTGGTGGCACAGCACGAACCATCAGAGACTATCCATGTGCAACTAACAGTGGGTACAACTGCCTTCCAGTTTATAGCCTGCTACAGACCACCCTCCCAAACCCAGGAACCCCACTCGGCCTTCCTGAGAACACTGGAAAATATGAAGGTGTCTCCAAACACCATTATATTGGGCGACTTCAACTACCCTAACATAGACTGAGCATTACTCTAGCTCCAACACCCTAGCCCAAAGGTTCCTAGAATTTATAAACTCAAATGCTATGGAACAACTTGTTGCCACTCCCACAAGAGGGGAAAACATATACTGGACCTGATCATCACCAACATAGGGACTCTATGCTCCAGACCAGAAGTGTATCCCTCACTGGTAAGATCAGACCATAAACTAATCTGACTAGATTTTCATATCCCGACCCCAGCCCCTGCCCAGAAAACCACAGTCAAAAACTTCTCTAAAACAAATTTCACACTCCTCAAAACCGAGGTGGAATCCTTCAAAGCCCCCGGGCCTGTGGAAAATACGGCCCAGACCGCAGAAGCCTTTATAAACGCATTCTATGAACACCTTCAGGAATACATGGATCATGCAATCCCAAATAAAACCAAGACCCAATCCTCCAAAGTTAGGCGTCCTGTCTGGTGGACCCCAGCCATAAACAAACTATACAATAGAAGGAGGAAGCTACTGCATGATAGAGCAAAATCCCAAAAAGGGAAGGCATCTCTGATCAGTATTGGCAAAAAAACTACGGGCACTCATAAAATCGTTTAAGGCCAGCTTCGAGAGAAAAATTGCACAGGACACTAAGGATAATCACAAGGCTTTCTTTAGTTATGTTAGGAACCTGGGTGGGAATTCCCAGATATGCTCAGAATTAGTCCAAAATGACAAAAAATACACCGAACCCACAGACATTGCCAACATCCTAGCTGACAGGTTCTGCGCAAAACTCCCCCCCCCCCCTTCCCCACCAAAAGGGCAAATATCTATCCCAGCAGAGTGCTGCCCCCCTGACATCTCAGATGCTCAGGTAAGAGCCGCCCTCTCCAAAGCAAAAAACACAGCATCAATGGGACCAGACAGTGTCCCGGGCTGCGTCCTACATGAACTCCAAGAAGAACTAAACCCAAACATAAAACTACTGTTCAATCTCAGCCTTACTACAAGATATGTACCCAGAGTGGCGTCCAGATATTGGGGACCTACAGACACTGGATCCTACACAGTTTGGCTTTAAGGGCAGATCCTGCCTCTTAAACATGGTCGATTTCTTTGAAACGGTCACCAAGGCCATTGATGAGGGGAAGGTGGTCCACACAGCCTGCCTGGACCTTGCAAAAGCCTTTGATACAATACCCCACTCGGGCATTTATAGATAAGCTCACCAGCTTAAATATAAACCCCTATGTCACTAGATGGGTTGCAAACTGGCTCAAGGACAGAACCCACATGGTTAGAATTGCTGGAGCCATGTCAGACTCCAAACCAGTTACAAGTCGCGTCCCACAAGGCTCAGTCCTGGGACCTCTCTTGTTCGGTATATATTTCTCGGAGGTACAGGCTAACACGGGAGGACTGTGGCTGACCAAGTTCACAGATGACTGCAAACTGGGCGCCATAATACTCTCCAGCCGACACAAGCATCCTACAAAAGGGCCTCATAGAAACAGACAACTGGTGCCAGAGCCATGACCTCAAGCTAAACGCTAAAAAGTGTATAGTCATCCCCTTTGGCAAAAACAAAGTGCCCACAAATTACCACATAGGTGGTAATCCGTTAAGTACGGAAGTAATTAGGGACCTGGGGACCCAAGTTGATAGCAATCTCTCATTTGACACCCACGTGGCCAAAGTGGTTAGAAAAACATTTTATATAGCCCACCTAATCATGAAGGGATTCACATCTAGATCAGGGGAGGTCATCGTGCCTCTCTATTCATCCCTCATCAGGCCCATAATGGAGTACAATGCCCCTTTTGGGATGTACCTTACCAGACACCTGCAGCAACTGAAAAGGCCCCAAAAGTACCTCACCAAGAGGATCAAAGGGCTCAAACAGATGCCATAAGCTGCCCGGTTAAAGAAACTCCAGCTCTACTCAGTGGCATACCGCCATCTGTGCCTGACGTATAAAGCCATGTCCAACCTGGAATTAATGGACATATGCTGCACCTCAGAAAATCCAAATCCCATCGAGCTACGCGCTCGAGAGACTTTAACCTCAGCACTGAAATAAATAGGACATGCTGGAGGGACAGATTTATAACCCAGAGGCTCCCTTCACTCTGGAATAAAATCCCAGTCCAGGTTAGGCAGAGTCCTTCTTTTCCTGTCTTCAAGAGGAATCTTGAGTGGATGGGAAGATGGTAGGTTTACCCCGGGTATCACTTCTGTGTCGCTGTTAGACAGAGGCACAGTATACTAATCTCGAAAAAGGGCATAGCAAAATTCATTTAAAATGGGTGGCGTAAGCCAAACACACTCTGGCTAGGCTTATAAAAGCCCTAGGGCAGATAGCCTAGTATGAAATATATATATATATATATATATATATATATATATATATATATATATATATATATATATATATATGATATATAAATGTGTGTGTATGTGTGTGTGTATATATATATATATATATATATATATATATGTGTGTGTGTGTGGATATAGATGTGTGTGGATATAGATGTGTGTAGATATAGATGTGTATATCTGTATAGATATAGATGTGTATATCTGTATAGATATAGATGTGTATATCTGTATAGATATAGATGTGTATGTGTATAGATATAGATGTGTATGTGTATAGATGTAGATGTGTATGTGTATAGATGTAGATGTGTATGTGTATAGATGTAGATGTGTATAGATGTAGATGTGTATAGATGTAGATGTGTATAGATGTAGATGTGTGTAGATGTGTGTAGATGTGTGTAGATGTGTGTAGATGTGTGTAGATGTGTGTAGATGTGTGTAGATGTGTGTAGATGTGTGTAGATGTGTGTAGATGTGTGTAGATGTGTGTAGATGTGTGTAGATGTGTGTAGATGTGTGTAGATGTGTGTAGATGTGTGTAGATGTGTGTAGATGTGTGTAGATGTGTGTAGATGTGTGTAGATGTGTGTAGATGTAGATAATCTCTCTGTCTATATATATATATATATATATATATATAATCTGTCTATATATATATATATATATATATCTGTGTATATATATATATATCTGTCTGTATATATATATATATCTGTCTGTATATATATATATATATATATATATATATATATATCTGTCTATATATATATATATATATATATCTAGAATATGTACGTATATGTAATTGCTTCCCATTATGGGGGGCACCTGACATCTGGGGCAAGAAAAACTGATGTAATCACGTCGGCTGCATGCTTTATACCCCTGACTACCTGACGTCATGGAAGAAGGGACAGCAACCGACGCAGGACCCAAGACTTTGATAATCAGGCCTATTGAGGGCTACTGCAAACAGATAACCCAAATGTGATGACTGCAACAGTGAATACACTAACATCCTACATTTATGGTAAGTGTACACAACTGTACTTTCTGCCCAAGGTAAAAGCTTACATGGCCATTTCAAATCACACTCTACCAGGGCAGCTGCTTCCTCAGCTGCTTTTTTCAAGGGGTTGACTATGCCTCAATCCTAGAGGCTACCACTTGGGAATCGGTGCACACCTTCACCAAACATTGCAAACTGGACCTAGCCTTCAGGGCTAGAGCTGGGTTTGCCAGGTCTATTCTTTAGGGTCTCATTGACCAAGGACCCCAATCCTCCTCCCAGGATCATTCCTAAAAGCTTCGTCACTCACTACTCTTATGAGTACTGCAACATGTGAATAGGATATAGAATAGTTGTCAGAACTTACCATAATCTTAGTGGTCTTCCACGTTGCAGCAGCCCCTGCCTGCTCTAGCTCACTTACCTGTTATACCTTCCTTGCCTGTGGGTAGATCATCCTGTCCTCTTTCTAATTTTTTCACTGATCACAGCTTTACAAGTACCTTTATTTTAGTCTACATGTGAATCTCTAGGGTGTACCAACTTGAACCCTCCTGAGTACTCCAGGAGTACTAGTGTATGCGGCAGTCCATTCTGAAGAGGGTATGTGCAGCCGTCATTTTTATACTCTACGTCTGTTTATGGTCCTGGTGCAGGACGTCACACGTACCCTCCTGAAGCAAGACTGATAATACTGGCCAGATGTCTGCGCTGCAGACAGCAACCTTCCTACTGTTATGAATACTGCAACATTGAAGAGGGGGATATCTAAGGTTATGGTAAGTTCTTACACTTTTCTCTAGAAGGAATGTTCTTCCTGTTTCACTGTTGCAGTCGTCATATTTGGGTAATCCTGCTGGCAAGGTTGCCCTCAGTCGGCCTGAATTCCGAAGTCCTGGGTCCTGCATCAGTTGCTGTCGCCCCTTCCCTGACGTCAGAGGTATAAAAGATGCAGCCGACACAATTTTCTTCAGTCTTTCTTGCCACGCGGTGCCCGAAGCAGAAGCAGTTTGCAAGTGCCAGTCGGCCGACTCCTGAGATTATCGTGTTAGAGTTACAGATCCGAAGTCTTCTATAAAGCTAAGTACCTCGTTGGGGAAACTTTTTTTTTTCATGCTCAAGACCGATGTCAGAAAAAGTTAATTGTATTTCTTGTGGGAAGCAAATACCTCATAAGGACTTTCATTCTTACTGTATTCATTGCCTAGGCCCTGACCATAATGTTTCAGGTTGTCTGTTTTGTGCTAGATTTAACCAACGCACTATTAAGCGTCGGTATAATTTTGGATTAATCTATTTTGGACGCAGTTTTAATTATCCAGAAATGTCGTTTGAGAGCCATCAGACTACCGGAGTCCACAAAAAACGCAAAGAAAGACAACAGAGACCCAAAACCGACTACGCTTCTAAGCCAGTCGCCAGTTCTCAGTGAGGCGATTTTGCAGCCCCTGACGCCCGCTACTTTAGAGTCGCAGGCCGCTAACGACTCCCACTTGGAATCGGCTATGCCGCTGGAAACTCTAGGCATTGGAGCCTCTGCCGCTATTCCTTCAGATGGGTCCGGAGCTGCTGAGCAGGCACTGGCTTCTGAAGGTGTATTCAGACCTAAACATCTGTGCATTAGACCAACTTCAGACTAGAGCACCTTCAAAGACAGATGAGCTAACTCAAGAGCCATGTGGACAGGCCTCCATACCCAAAAAGCAGATCTTCAAAATGGCCGAAGACTTGATTACTTTGATCAGGGGTTCCCATCCCCCTCTTGAAGATGCCTAGGCAAGAGACTGACTATGAATCTTCAGATCAGGTTTCCATTTCTTCTGATTCATCTTCTGATCAGGAATGTTCTCCCCCCCCCCCCCCCCCCATGAGGTTTCTGATGCTGAAGAATCCATACCTTCAGCTCCTCCTGAGGACTATTCTTTTGGGGAAACCTTACATACCATGAGGGAGCATTTCCACTGGGAGGGCCAAGATTTTTCATCATCTGAAGAGGCTCAGGGATTTCCTTATACTACCTCAACACAAGCCACTAGCCATCCCACCTGTGTTTAGACATTGTGGATGTGTTTTCCGAGTCTAGTCTTGCACCTGACTCCTTACCTCCAGCTCCCGTTAAGCCAGACAGATATTACAGGGTTCCTGACTCATAAATTCCTTTTTAAAAACCCTGCTGCAGACCCAGAAACTGTTTGAGGGTCCCAAAGGAGTTGAGGCTTCCGCTGCAAAAACCCTACCCCCTCTGACAGAGATTCTAGGGCACTGGATAGATGGGGAAAAAAGGTTTACACATCTGCTACCTTGGCTATAAGGGCCTTAAACTGTCAGTTTCATATGCTCAAATAACATGTCATGGCATTGCTTAAACAGAAAATGTTAAACTGATTGTGCAGAAAACAAGGAAATGCAGGATTTATTGCATGCAGCTGAACAAGTTGGAAAGCATACTTTGCAATGTGGTTTTAATTCTTTAGAGGCCTCCTGCAGGGCCGCAGTTACAGGTTCTGTTATTAGGAGGCATGCTTGGTTGAAGGAACAAAATTTGCCTGATCATGTTAAAGTTAAATTATTATATGCACCTTTACAGCATGATACTTTGGTGTTAAGGCAGAAGAGGCATTAAAGAAAATGGATGACAAAGCTAAATCTATGCAAACGGCCAAAGATTTTTTACAAGTACAGCCACCTAGGTTTAGTAGACACTGGCCAACAAAGAATTGATCCTTTCCTGTATCAGACAGACCTCAAAGGGGCAGAAGCAGACACCCTAGTGGCAGATCCCAGGCGCAAGGTTCATTCCGCTCAAAACAATGGGGAGCTTCTACCTCCAAAGTTGAAGACAAATCACAACCATTCAGGAAACAGTCCCAATGACTTCCCTCTGCCTGCACCAAGCACTTATCTCCTGGCAGCACCCTTAGGGGGAAAATTAACACTTTTTTCTCAAAATTGGCACATTATAACCCAGGACAAGTGGGTCTTAAAGATCGTGTCACAAGGCTGCAAGTTCCATTTCCATACTCTGCCAAAGGCAAACGGATGGCCAGATCTGCCAAAAAAATCAATGGACAGAGGCACAAAAACAAGTATCATCCCTCATGGCCATGGGGGCCATTCAGCTAGTACCAGTGCAAGAGGAAGGACAAGGATTTTACTCAAGACTGTTCTTGGTACCCAGAAAGGGCGAGGCCTGGAGGCCAGTACTGGACCTATCTATTTTGAACACATTCCTGGATATACCAAAATTCAAGATGTTGACTTTGCAGCAGCTTCTGCCCATGCTGGGCAAGAACGCTTGGCTGGTGACTTTAAACCTAAGAGGCATACCTGCATGTCCCAATCAGACAAATATGCAGAAGATGCCTCCGATTCAAGGCTGGCTCAATGCATTACCAATTCTCTGCACTGCCCTTTGGCTTATCCACTGCGCCCAGGGTCTTTACAAAGTGCCTGGCACCAGTAATTGCCTTCTGCAGACAGAGGAATACAAATATATCCTTACTTGGGCGACTGTTTAATTCAAGCAGAGAACAAGGACGTTCTTCTACAGCATCTGGCATTTGTGAAAAGACTTCTCACATGCCTAGGGTACACAGTCGACGAAAAATCAGAACCTAGTACCCTCTCAAGAGATATTCCTGGGTGCAAGCTTAAACACAACTGCCCAGATGGCTTCTCACGCCAGACATAGGCAACTGACTACCTATTTCAAAATGTTGGCAACAAAGGCCCAGTTATCTTCAAGAAAAAGTCTGCAGGCTTTGGGCTTCATGGCATCCTGCATCCTACTAATTCCATATACAAGACTGCATATGAGGAAACTTCAATGGTACCTAAAAAGTGTTTGGACTCAACATTGCCACAGCCTAGAAACTATGATTACACATTCCCTTCCTGCGACAGGAGTTTCGATGGTGGGCAAAGGCTTGTCACCAAAACAAGGGACAGCCATTCACATTGCCCCCAGCCAGGCAGACGCTAACAACGGATGCGTCAGATTATGCCTGGGGGACCCACATGGCAGGAAGATGTATTTAGGGCACATGGACTCCAATCCAAATGCATCTGCATATCAATCAAAAAGAGATGCTAGCAGTTCAAAATGCCCTGCCAGCCTTCAAGGACCTACTTCATCCAGGGCAACTACTGATACAGACAACACCACGGTCATGTGGTACATAAGCAGGGTGGCACACATTCTTACCCCATTTGCAGACTAGCCGTGTCTTTGTGGGACACAGCATTGACTTGCCAAGTACATGTGCAGGCATAATTCCTGCCAGGAGGGAAAAATACTCTGGCAGACTAAGCAAAAACCTCATGGATCCCCATGAGCGGCACCTGGATCCACAAATCTTCAGTGTAACAAAGAAATGGGGATGCCTGGACGTAGATATATTTGCCTCCCCTCAACTACCAACTAAAAAGATTATGCACAAGGATTTATCAGTCAAGCATGGAAAGTGGTCGCCCTGTCAGTATATGCATTTCCCCCTTTGCCTCTCTTCCCTAAGGTACTCCTAAAGGTCAGACAGGAGAAGCCAAGGATGATACTGATTGCCCCAGACTGGCATCCAATAAGGAGCTTGTCTCAATGCCCAGTGTGGACCTTACCTCTGGTACCTCATCTACTGTCCCAGCAAAACAATCTGATCCTGCGCAGCCAACTCAGGACTTTAAACCTGGCAGCATGGTGGGTGATGGATGTCATTTTGGAGGCCAGAAGGCCTAGTACTAGAAAATCTTACGCTAGAAAATGGAAGAGATTCTGTGCTTGGAACCAGGCACAAGGAACTGATGCAGCTGTGCCAAATATTCCGCAGATTTTGCAGTACTTGACAGATGCTGGACAAAGGTCTATCTTTTTCATCTATTAAAATTCATGCCTCTGCCATTTCGGCTCATTACAATACAGAGCCACCAATCTTTTCTTATCCCTTACTAAAACAGTACCTCAGAGGAGCCAAAAATTTAAGGCCTCCAAGGAGATCACCAGTGCCTGCATGGGACCTTAACTATGTCTTGAAAAAACTCACCCTGCCTCCTTTTGAGCCAGCTGCTACTGCTGATATAAAGTTTTTATCCTGGAAAACAGCTCTGCTCCTAACAATAACTTCTGCAAGACCAGTTTCAGAGCTTCAGGCACTCATGGCTGTGGAACTTTTCATCATTTATCCAGACAGGGTCTCTGAGGACAAACCCAAAATGTATGCCCAAGGTTGGGTGTCTAGTGTGGCCTAACCAAACTATTAATCTGCAAACTTTTTATCCAAATCCACAGAACAAGGGGGAGAGAATTCTGCGTTCTTTGGACATACACAGCTTAGGTTCTACTTGGACAGAACCAGAGTTTTCAGAAAGACGGAACAATTGCTAATGGCATATGCTGCAGGATCACAAGGAAAGGCTATCTCAAAGCAGACTATTTCTAAGTGGATAGGCCACTGCATTCGTTTCTGCTACTTGCACCATGGCAAGCCTGAGCCTAAGAGCCTTCGGCCACATTCAACCAGAGCTGCAGCCACTTCAGCAGCCTTTCTCAGGGGAGTACCAACCAAGGACATTTTAGAGGCTGCTACTTGGAGTTCAGTGCACACCTTTACAAAGCACCGTCATCTGCCATTCTACTCTAAATCCAGGGCAGGCTTTGCCACTGCAGTTCTGCAGGTCCTCATAGCCGCTCCTAATGCCGTTTAGCACCAGCCTCCCATCCATAGCTTTGGGACTCTACCCAAATGTAATGACTGCAACAGTGAAACACGAACATAGCACAGTTGTGTACACTTGCCATAAATGTAGATGTTAGTGTATTCACTGTTGCAGTCCAGGTTACCCACCCTCCATCCCCCTTTTCTCATGGACCCTATCTTTCCTTCTACCATTTATACAACCTATGTTGTGTATTTGCTTGTAGATGAAGGTAAAGTGTATATTGTTGTATGTATATAAATTTTGGCTACACTTTTGGGGGCACCTGACATCTGGGGCAAGAAAAACTGAAGAAAATGGCATCTGCCGCATCTTTTATACCCCTGACGTCAGGGAAGGGGCGACAGCAGCTGACGCAGGGCCCAGGACTTTGGAATTCAGGCCGACTGAGGACAACCTGCCAGCAGGATTACCCAAATGTAATGACTGCAACAGTGAATACACTCTAACATCTACATTTATGCTAAGTGTACACAACTGTACTTTTTGGAGCTTCAGGCCATTTGTGTGGAACTATCAGATTCTTAGGACCAGGTCTTCCTTTATGCCCAAGGTGGTGATGAATTTCTGCAAGTCAGGGCATATACTTGCCTGCATTCTTTCCTAACCCTCAAAATAAGGGGATCATTCATACTTTAGATGTGCATGGCAACTGTTACTGCTTGGATAGACAATGAATGTCAGACAAACTTTGTGTGGTATTTGCTAGTAGCTATGAGCAGAGACTGGTTTCAAAACCATTTTCAAATGGATCTCCCATTGTCTCATTTTGCTATAGCAAAGGTGAAAAGCCTTCAGACTCTGAACACAATCCACTAGGGCTACCATTAATCTGCTGCCTGCCTGAAAGCGGTGGCCACAATACATTTTGGAAGCTGGTGGCTTGGTCCTCTGTGCATACATTCACCAAACATTACCATCTTCCTACCTTCAAAGTCCAGAGCAGGTTTTGCCTCTGTCTGGTAGGGCGTCATTTCTGCTTAGCCCTTCCATCGACCCTCCTTTTCAGCTTTGGGAGTCTTCCCACAAGTTAAGACTGCAGCAGTGAAACACAAACCTATTACAGCTTTGTACATTTGCCAGAAATGTGGATGTTCAAGTGTTTTCACTGTCATAATCTTTCCCTCCTTCCCCTCTTGCCTATTGGGTAGGCTTGGCCATCTCCTTAGTTCTGTTCCCATGTTTCAGTATTCTTACATTGGGATCCTTCACCTCAGGCAGTCTTAACTTCCAGCTCCTATGCAAAAGCTTAAGCCTAGTTGCTGCCAGGTGTGTGGGACATTATACACAGGGCCTTAAGCCATGGGCCTTAAACGTGATGTCTGAAAGCACAGACCTCAGAACTTCACTGCTGCACTTGAATGTCAGATCGATCACTTCAGAAAAGTACCCAGTTGGGGAATTTATTCTTTTTGCTTGAGCTTTGGTTGCTGTTGTCCCTTAATTATTTAGCCAATGTCCGCTAGAAAGGGGAAATAAGTGCGGCCGCAAGATTCTGTAAAAGGACTCATGAACTTTGCTCTGCTTGAGCCAAGACCACGACCATACCACCTGTAGCAGTTGCCAGTCGTTTGTACCAAAGACTCTTAGTTGTCTGGCAACCCTCAAATTTTTTCTCAAAAAACGACTAAAGCATTTAGCCCTACATATGGAACCAGTTGGGCATCAAAGTGGAGCCTCCTAAAAAGGCCAAGGTTGCAAAGCCTACTGCTGTCCCCTCAGTCTGTCCTGCCAGCCACCGGTCTAGGGGCTGTGTCCGCTAGAACCGGCGGTTTCGGCAACTACATTAGTGGAAGCTGCCTTGGAAACCTCAGTAGGCACGTCCTCTGAGGTCGCTCCATCTGCTTTGGCTGAGGTTGATGGAGAACCAGGCTTCGCCAGATGCCCTTACTGTACTGAGATCAGAATTCTCTTCGGTCTTACCGATGGGTTCGGAGCCGATCCCTCTGCTCAGAGTTGGCCTACTACAAAGCACGAGAATTTCAAGTAGCTTGAGGCCAAGTCACTGTCCCATGATGCACCCAGAGTTACCTCAGATCTAGTTTGCCGCTGCAACAGATCAGAGGTTCTCGCTAGCTCGGGCCAGTAAAAACTTTACTATTTTTTTTCTAAATATTGCTAATTTCTTATTGTTAGCTAGTTTGTGAAGCTCTTACAGATTTGTCTGTAGGTTCCCTTTCCCTTGTGTGCCTTTTTCATAACTTTATAGTTGGCCTCATTTTTTAAGTCTGACTAAAAGTTTGTCTAAATAGTGACTGTCACATTTTTTCTTTGATTAGTATTGTGTGCTTAGACTGTCACAACTTTATAGTAAACTTTAGAAGTCGAATAGACTGGTAATTTGTATTTAGTGAATTTTTCTATTGATATCTTTTTATAGTGTGTGTGCTTTGTTAGCCTTAGTTCAAAGGCTTGCGTGCTTATAGCCTGTTTTTGTTAGGCTTAGTCATTTATTGGATTGTTAGCCTTAGTTTAAAGAGCTTGTGTACTTGTATTTGGCCTGTTTTTGTTAGAAGGCTTATTCTGATAATTGTTGTTGGGTGTGTCCACATTTTCTGTCGTGGCTGACACGGACAAACACCTTAAGTCAGGGTTTAAAAAGTGTGCTAAATGTGGTCAAAAGATGTCTCACTGACAGCCATTTCAGTTGTGTTTATTGCTTAGGTGCATTATACTTAAAGAAACTTGTTCTATATACCATTCCTTTTCTTGAGTTCTCCAAGAGAGAAAGAGGAAACTCGTAGACTGGTTTGAAACCTTCTTTCCAGGAGGCTTTGAGTGACCAGGATGGATCCAGTCTTCCAAGACTACTTTGGAAAAGAATCAAGGCTGCCATCGGTTCCACAGGTCTCGGAGCTGACTATCTTCTTTTTGGAGCCGGTCCTTGATTTTGGAACTGGTATCCGAAATTCCAAAGTCTCCTTTACTTCAGTCGGTGCCATCAATCCATTCATCTGTCTTCTGTTGGCCTTTCAGATTTGGATGTGGATCGTGTGGTGCAGAAGCTTTTAACAGGCACTGGCATTTGCAAAATTATCAGCTCCGACCCAGGCGGCTTCGGAGCCTAAGACCCTTATGCTAGCTTTAACTCTTCCTCCTCCGAGCCGTACCGGTCCTTCGGAGCCAGAGGAGTCTAACTTGCTGATTGTGAAGCCTTCAGAGCTGACGCCTGCTACAGTGTCTTCGGCTCCGTTCACTAACGTCCTCTGTGCAGATCGAGGACTCTAGGAGCAGACTCTCTGGTCAGGTCCGGGGAGGATAGTCTCACCGGCTTCTCTGTTCTTCATGTTTCACTGTTGCAGTCATTACATTTGGGTAATCTGCCAGCAGGTTGCCCTCAGTCGGCCTGATTAACAAAGTCTTGGGTCCTGCGTCAGTTGCTGTCCCTTCCATGATGTCAGGTCGTCAGGGGTATAAAACATGCAGCCGACGCCATTACATCAGTCTTTCTTGCCGCGCAAGTGCCAGTTGGCCGACTCCTGAAATTTTCTTTTTAGAGTTTCAGAACCGAAGTCTTCAACTAAAAGCTAAGTACCCCGTTTGGGAAACTTTCTTGCTCCTTACCGATGTCAGTAAAAGTTAATTGTATTACTTGTGGGAAGCAAATACCTCATAAGGGTTTTCATTTGTACTGTATTCCTTGCCTAGGCCCTGACCACAACATGCCTTGCTGTCAGTTTTGTGCTAAATTTAATCAACGCACTATTAAACGTCTGTATATTTTTGCTTCTAAATATGTTGGCTCAAGATTTAACTGTCCAGAAATGTCTTTTAGCAATCAGACTACTGGAATCCCTAAAAAAAAAAGCAAAGAAAGACAAGACAGTCTAGGTCCAAAACAGACTAAGCTTCTCCTAAGCCAGTCACTGGTTCGCTGGTACTCGGGTGCTACCGCAGCCCCTGATACCTGCTACGTTTCACAGGCCTTTACTGAGACCCATTTGGAGTCCGGTATGCCGCAAGATACTTTTAAGTATTGTACCTGCGGATGTCTTTACCTCAGATGGGTTCAGAGCCGCTGAGCAGGCACCAGCTTCTGAGGGTGTTTTCAGGCCTAAAGATTTGTATAGTAAACAGATGCCATCTTCAAAACTAAGGCCAAAATCTACTATGTCTTAAAAAAAAAAAAAAAAAAAAAAAGACGCTTGGGCCATGTGTACAGGCCCCAATGCCTAAAACACAAATCAAAATGGCTGAGGATTTACCTTGATTATGAGTACCCATCCCCCTCCTGCTAAGAGGCCTAGGCAGGACACTAACTATGATTCTTCAGATCAGGTTTCTATTTCTTCGTATTCCTCTTCTGATCAGGAATTATCTATTCCCACTTATGAGGACTGATGCAGAAGATTCCATCCTTTCTGCTTTTCCTGAGGATTATTCTTTTGGAGAAACTTTGCATACCTTAAGGGAACACTTTCACTGGGAGAGTCAGGATTTCTCAGTCTAAAGAGACTTGGGGATTTCCTTCCTCAGCATAGGCCTTTGGCTATACCTCCGGTTCTAGACATTGTTTTCTCAGAATCCAGTATGACTCCTGATTCCCAGCCTCTGGCTCCTAGTAAGCCAGACAGATGCTACATGGTTCCTGACTCCCACACATTCCTTTTTAAAAACCCTACTGGCCTTGAAACCATTTCTCAGGGTCCCAAGGGCATGAAGGCTTCTACTGCTAAAAATCTTACCCCTTCTGATAGAGATTCCAGGGTGCTGGATAGATGGGGTAAGAAGGTTTACACATCTGCAGCCTTGGCAGTCAGGGCTTTAAACCGTCGATTTCATATGCTTAAATATCAACAGCATATCATGGGACTAAAACAGAAAATTATAATTTCTGAATCTGTGGAAAATAGAGTTGCAGGAGTTATTGCATTCAGCTGAACAAGTTGGAAAACATACCGGAGTTTACAAAAACTCAAAGAAAAGGATAGGCATCCTAGGTCCAAAACCGACGACTAGGCCTCTGCTAGGCCAGTCGCCGGTTCTCAGTGAGGCACTTTTGCAGCTCCTGGTGCCCGCTACCTCAGAGCCACAGGCCGTTTAGACTCCCACGTGGAGCCAACTGGGCCTTTGGATACTCAAGGTGTATTGGACACTCTGAAATCATTCCCTCAGATGGGTCCGGAGCCACTGAGCAGGCATCGGCTTCTGAGGGTGTCTTCAGACCTACACAACTACATATTAAGCCATCTTCAACTTCAAGAACTAAAGCAGTTCTAAAGACAAAGAAACAAGTACAGCATTCTCCTACTCAGACTTCTATGCCTAAAAAACAGATGCTCAAAATGGCCGAAGACCTAATTACTTTGATCAGGGGCTCCCATCCCCCTCCTGATAAGAGGCCTAGGCAAGAGACAGAGTATGATTCTTCTGATCAGGTTTCTATTTCCTCTGATTCCTCCTCTGCACAGGATTACTCCATGCTTCCCTATGAGGATTCTGATGCTGAAGAATCCATTCTTTCAGCCTCTCCTCCTGAGGATTATTCTTTTAGGGGAAATCCTGCATACCATGAGGGAGCATTTCCACTGAGAGCCAAGATTTTTCTGAATCTAAGAAAAGGCTGAGGCTTTCTGCTACTTCCTCAGCATAGACCCCTTGCTATTCCACCTGTTTTAGACATTGTAGATGTATTTTCAGAGTCCGGCCTGTCCCCTGACTCTTTACCCCCTGCACCTGCTAAGCCAGACAGATACTACAGGGTTCCAAATTCTCTCAAATTCCTATACAAGAACCCCGCTGCTGACCCAGAAACTATATCTCAAGGTTCCAAATGGGTTAAAGCTTCCACTGCAAAAAAACCCTGTCCCCTCTGCTAGGGATTCTAGGGCTCTAGACAGATGGGGGAAAAAGTCTATACTTCTGCTGCCTTGGCTGTAAGGGCTTTAAATTCAGTTTCATATGCTTAAATATCAGCAATATTTGATGTCACTGCTTAAACAGAAATTGTTGACAAATGCTGAATGTTCAGAGAACAAGGAATTGCAGGATTTATTGCATGCAACTGAACAAGTGGGAAAGCATACTTTTCAATGTGGTTATGATGCATTGGAGGCCTCTTGCAGGGGTGCTGTTACAGGTTCTGTTATTAGAAGGCATGCTTGGTTAAAGAAGCAGAATCTGCCTGATCATGTTAAAGCAAAATTATTAGATGCACCATTGCATCATGATACTTTGTTTGGTACTGAAGCAGAAGAGGTGTTGAAAAAAATGGAGGATAAAGCAAAATCCATGCAGACAGTCTAGGGTTTCTTACAGGTACAGCCACCCAGGTTTAGCAGAAACTGGCCTAAAAATTGGTCCTTTCCAGTGTCAGACCACAGAGGCAGATACAGGCGTCCTAGAGGCAGATCTCAGCCCCAAGGCTCATACAGGCCTAAACAATGGGGTGCTCCTACCTCCAAAAGCAGAGAAGACAAATCACAGCCTTACAGGAAACAGTCCCAATGACTTTCCTCTGCCAGATCCAAGCACTTTTCTTTTGATAGCCCCCTTAGGGGGAAAATTAGCACTTTTTTCATCAAATTGGCAAATGGTTACCCAAGACAAATGGGTCCTGAACAGTGTCCCAAGGCTACAGGTTCCATTTTCATACTCTACCAAGGTCAAAAGGTATGCCAGACCTGCCACACAGTCAATGAGCAGAGGCACAAAAACTAATTACAGCCCTCATGGACATGAGGGCCATTCAGCAAGTACCACAAGAGCAGGGGCAAGTATTTTACTCCAGACTTTTCCTAGTACCCAGAAAGGACAGAACCTGGAGACCAATACTAGACCTTTCTATACTAAATAACATTTCTGGAAGTTCCAAAATTCAAGATGTTGACTCTACAGCAGCTACTGCCCATGCTGGGCAAGAAGGCTTGGCTCGTAACTTTGGACCTAAAAGAGGCATACCTGCATGTCCCAATCAGACAATCTTGCAGAAGATACCTCAGATTCATAGCTGGCTCAATGCATTACCGATTCTCTGCACTGCCCTTTGGCTTGTCTACTGCGCCCAGGGTCTTCACAAAATGCCTGGCACCAGTAATTGCGTTTTGCAGACAGAGGAATTCAAATATATCCCTACTTGGACGACTGCCTAATTCAAGCAGAGAACAAAGACATTCTTTTAAAGCATCTGGCGTTTGTAAAAAGATTGCTAACTGGCCTAGGGTACACAGTAAACGAAAAGAAATCAAAACTAGTGCCCTCTCAAGAGATAATGTTCCTGGGTGCAAGCTTAAATACAACTGCCCAGATGACTTATCTCACTCCAGACAAAAGCAACTGACTTCTTACTTCAAGAAATTAGCAACAAAAACCCACTTATCTGCAAGGAAAATCCTGCAGGCCCTGGGTTTCATGGTATCCTGCATTCCACTAATTCCATATGCCAGACTGTATGAGGAAACTACAGTGGTATCTAAAAAGTGTTTGGACTCCAGGCATTGCCACAGCCTGGAGACTAATTGCACTCATTCCCTGCCTACAACAGCAGTTTCGATGGTGGGCAGAAGCCGGTCACCACAAGGGTCTGCCATTCAGTTTACCCACAGCCAGACAGACACTAACAACGGCTGCAGCAGATTATGCTTGGGGCGGGGCGGGGGGGGGGGGGGCGGCGGCGGCCCATATGGCAGGAAAATGTATTCAGGGCACATGGCCTGCAAACCAGATGCATCTTCACATCAATCAAAAAGAGATGCCAGCTGTTCAAAATGCCCTGACAGCTTTCAAGGACCTGCTTCATCCAGGACAACTACTGATAGACAGACAATAGTATGGTCATGTGGTACATAAACAAGCAGGGAGGTACACATTCCTACCCCCTCTGCAGACTAGCAATGACCTTATGGGACACAGCATTTGCTTTTCAAATTCACCTGCAAGCACAATTCCTGCCAGGAAAAACAAATACTCTGGCAGACGAACTAAGCAGAAACCTCATGGATCCCCATGAATGGAAACTGGATCCACAAGTCTTCAACATAATAAGGAAATGGGGATGCCCAGACATGGATCTATTTGCCTCCCCTCACAACTACCAATTGCAGAGATTTTGCACAAGGATTTATCACAAGCAAGCATAGAAAGTGGACGCCCTATCCTGCAGCTGGAAAAACCTAACAGTATATGCCTTTCCTCCACTGGCTCTCCTTCCCAGGGTACTTCTAAAGGTCAGACGAGAAGCCAAAAATGATACTGATTGCACCAGACTGGCCACACCAGCACTGGTACCCAGTCCTAAAGAGCTTGTCTCAAGGTCCAGCATGGATATTACCTCAAACTTCTCACTTGCTGACCCAACAAAATCTGATCCTGCACAGCCAACTCAGGACCTTAAATCTGGCGGCATGGCGGATAATGTAACCATTCAGAACACACCTTTCAAAAGCTGTTATGGGTGTTATCTTGGAGGCCCAGTACCAGAAAATCTTATGCAGAAAAATGGAAGAGATTCTGTGTTTGGAGCCAGGAACAAGGCATTGACATCTGTGTACCAAATGTACCTCAGATTTTACAATACCTAACTGATGCTGAACAAAGGTCTTTCTCAATTAAGATTCATGCCTCTGCCATTTCAGCCCATTACAATACAGAACCCACCTATCTTTTCTCGTCCTTTAATAAAGCAGTACCTCAGAAGGACCAAAAACATTAGTCCAAGGAGAGCACTTGTTCCAGCCTGGGACCTCAATTATGTTTTGGAAACTCACACTGCCTCCTTTCTAGCCAGCTTCAACAGCATATATAAAATTCTTATCCTGGAAAACAGCTCTACTCCTAGCAATAACCTCAGCAAGGCGAGCCTGAGTTACAGGCACTCATGGCTGTTATTTTTTCATCCAGACAGGGTGTCTGAGGACAAATCCTACATTTATGCCTAAGGTGGTATCCAGTGTGGCCCTCAACCAAGCCATTCACTTGCCTACTTTTTATCCAAATCCACAGAACAAGGGTGAGAAAATTCTGCATTCTTTGGACATACACAGGCAGTTACGCTTCTATTTGGACAGAACCAAGTCTTTCAGAAAGACTAAGCAACTTTTACTGTCATATGCTGCAGGATCACAAGGAAAGGCTATCTCAAAACAGACTATTTCTAAATGGATAGGCCATTGCATCCTTTTCTGCTATTCTCAACATGGCAAATCAGTGCCTAAGGGCATAAGGCCTCATTCCACCAGAGCAGCAGCCACTTCAGCAGGCTTCCTCAGAGGAGTGCCAACCAACGATATCTTAGAGGCTGCCACTTGGAGTTCAGTGCACACTTTCAGTCCAGAGCAGGCTTTGCCACTGCAGTTCTGCAGGGCCTCATAGCCTCTCCTAATCCTATTTAGCCCAGCCACACTTCCTCAGCTTTGGGATTCGACCCAAAAGTAATGACTGCAACAGTGAAACGCTATGAACATAGTTCAGTTGTGTAGCTACCATAAATGTAGATGTTGGTGTATTCACTGTTGCAGTCGAGGTTACCCAACCACCATCCCCCTTCTCTTTACTGGGACTTATCTGCACTTCTCTATTCTATACAACCTATTTGTTGTATTTGCTTGTAGATAAAGAAAATGTTTTTTGTGCATGCATTTTTATTGGCATATTTTTCAGCCTACCAATTTGGGGGCACCTGACATCTGGGACAAGAAAAACTGAAGAAAATGGCGTCTGCTGCATCTTTTATACCCCTGGTGCACTGACGTCAGGGAAGAAGCGACAGCAACCGACGCCGGACCTAGACTTTGGAATTCTGGCCGACTGGGGGTAGCCTCTGCCAGCAGGGTAACCCAAGAGTAATGACTGCAACAGTGAATACACTCTTAACATCTACATTTATGGTAGGTACACAGCTGTACTTTGCAGTTTGGTTTGTTTTATGCTTCTATATAAAAGCTTCAGCTTGGCTGTTGCAGTGTGTGTGGGATGTCACACGTAGGGCCATGAACCAGGGGCCTTAAATGTGACGTCTGCATGCACAATCCAACTTTTCAGCCGCAGACGACATTCGCATCTTACAATCTATTCACAGATGTATCCTCTTACAGATAAGTAGCCCGTTGGCTTTCTAATTTTTGACTGATCTTACTGTTTCACTGTTGCAGTCATTACATTTGGGTAATCTGCTGGCAGGTTGCCCTCAGTCGGCCTGGTTAACAAAGTCTTGGGTCCTGCATCTGTTGCTGTCCCTTTCATGACGTCAGGTAATCGGGGGTATAAAACATGCAGCAGACGCCTTTACATCAGTCTTTCTTGCCGCATGGTGCCCGAAGCAGAAGCAGTTCACAAGTGCCAGTCAGCACATTTTCGAGTTTCAGAACCGAAGTCTTTAAAGGCCGAGTACCCCATTGGGGAAACTTTTTCTTGCTCCTTACCAATGTCAGTAAAAGTTAATTGCATTACTTGTGGGAAGCAAATGCCTCAAGGATTTTCATTTGTACAGTATTCCTTGCCTAGGCCCTGACCACAATGTGCCTTGCTGTCGGTTTTGTGCTAAATTTAATCAACGCACGATTAAACGTCGGCATATTTGTGCTTCTAAATATTTTGGCTCAAGATTTAATTATCCAGAAATGTCTGTTAGCAATCAGACTACCAAAATATCTAAAAAAAAAAAAAAAAGACTAAGGTCCAAAACAGACTCTTCTAAGCCAGTCACTGGTACTCAGGCACTTTCTCAGCCCCTGATACCCGCTACTTCTGATTCGCAGGCCTCTACTGAGACCCATTCAGAGTCCGGTTTGCCGCGAGATGCTTCAGTTTTGGAACCCGCAGATGTCTCTACCTTAGATGGGTCCGGAGCCGCTGTGCAGGCACCGGCTTCTGAGGGTGTTTTCAGGCCTACAGATTTGTATATTAGACGCCATCTTCAAAACTAATGCCAAAATCTAAATCTGTCTAAAAAACCGATGCCTGGGCCACATGTGCAGGCCCCTATTCCTAAAAAAACAAATGATCAAAATAGCTGAAGATTTAATTACTCTGATCGGGGGTAGCCAACCCCCTCCTAAGAGGCCTAGGCAAGACATTGACAATCTTCTGAACAGGATTATATTTTTCTGACTCTTGTAATGAACAGGGTTTGTCTATTCTGACTTATGAGGACTCTGATGCAGAAGATTCCATTCCTTCTGCTTCTCCCCCTGAGGATTTTTCTTTTGGGGAAACTTTACATACCTTAAGGGAACATTTCCACTGGGAAAGTCAGGATTTCTCTGAATCTAAAAAAGACTTGGGGATTTGCTTCTTCCTCAGCATAGGCCTTTGGGTATACCTCCTGTTCTAGACATTGTTGTTTTTTTCATAATCTGGTACGACTCCTGATTCTCTGCCCCCGGCTCCTTGTTAGCCAGATAGATACTACAGGGTTCCTGACTCCCACAAATTCCTTTTCAAAATTCCTATTGCTGACCCTGAAACCATTTCTCAGGGTCCCAAGGGCATTAAGGTTTCTACTGCTAAAAATCCTACCCCTTCTGATAGAGATTCCAGGGCGTTGGATAGATGGGGTAAGAAGGTTTACACGTCTGCAACCTTGGCAGTCAGGGCTTTAAACTGTCAATTTCATATGCTTAAATATCAACAGCATATCCTGGGACTAAAACAGAAAATGATAATTTCTGACTGTGTGGAAAATAGATTTGCAGGATTTATTACATTTAGCTGAACAAGTTGGAAAACATACTTTGCAATGTGGTTTTGATTCCTTGGAGGCCTCTTGCAGGGCTGCTGTAACTGGATCTGTTCTAAGAAGGCATGCTTGGCTCAAAGAGCAAACTCTGCCTGACCATGTTAAAGCAAAATTGTTGGATGCTCCTTTACAACAGGACAGTCTCTTTGGTAAGGCAGAAGTGTTAAAAAAGATGGAAGATAAAGCTAAATCTATGCAAACTGAAAGATTTCTTACAAGTGCATCCTCCAAGATTTAGTAGGCACTGGCCTACTAAAAACTGGTCCTTTCCAGTCCCCTCGAGCCACTCAATTCAAATCAAGACAGTCCAAAGGCTCCAGGTTTCAGTCACAAGTAAAGCAAATGGGTGTCTCCACCTCCAAATCTGGAAGCAGCAAGGCACCTCCCTATGGTAAACAGTCTCAATGACTTCCCTCTACAATCACCAAGCACTTTTAGCCGCCCCTTTGGGGGGAAAGCTGGCACTTCATGCACGAAACTGGCAACTTATTACCCAGGACAAATGGGTTTTAAATGTAGTATCCCTGGGATACAGATTTCATTTCCACACGTTGCCAATCACAAACGGATGGCCAGATCTGCCCCCAAATCAGTGGGCAGAGGCCCAGAAACAAGTTCTGTCCCTCATGAACATGGGGGGGCTATTCAACCAATACCAGAAGAGGAAAAGGGACAAGGTTTCTATTCAGAACTTTTCCTGGTACCCAGGAAAGACAAATCATGGCGTCCAATTCTGGACATGTCCACTCTAAAACACATTTCTGGACATTCCAAAATTCAAGATGCTGACTAACAGCTACTACCTATGCTATGCAAGATGCCTGGTTGGTAACTCTAGACTTAAGAGGATTACCTGCATATCCCCATCAGGGGAATCTTGCAGAAGATGCATCTGCTTCAAAGCAGGCTATTTGCATTTAACCAGTTCTCTGCACTGCCCTTTCGCTTTTCTACTGTGCCCAGGGTCTTCACAAAGTGCCTGGCACCAGTAATTGCATTTTGCAGGCAAAGAAATATTCAAACATACCTGGACGGAAAAAAAAAAAGGTTCCAACTTGTCTAGGGTACACCATAAATGAAAAATCACTACTGGTACCCTCAAAAAAAATTACATTCCTGGGTGCAAGCTTGAATACAACTGCCCAGATTACTTGCCTTGCACCAGAAAAGCAAATTCAATTGGCGACTTACTTTAAACAGGTGGCCACAAAAACCCTGCTATCTGCAAGATAAATTCTGCAAGCCTTTGGGTTCATGGCCTTCTGCATTCATCTAATTCCATATGCAAGACTGCATATGAGGAAACTTCAGTGGTACTTAAAAAGTTTATGGAGCCAGCATTGTCACAGCCTGGAAACAATGATTCCTATTATACCTTGCCTGCAACTGTAGTTCCTATGGTGGGCAGAGGCCTGCCACCAAAACAAGGGACTGCCATTCACTCCACTCCCTGCAGCCCAAACCCTGACTACAGATGCATCAGACTATGCTTGGGGGGCTCATCTGGCAGGGAAGTGCATCCATGGCAAATGGAGCCCAAATCAAATGCACCTACATATCTGAGCTAGCTGTACAGAATGCACTGACAGCCTTCAAGGACTACCTTCATCCAGGACCACTACTGATGGACAACACAGTTATGTGGTAGATAAACAGGCAGGGGAGTACACACTCCTACCCCCTTTGCAGACTAGCCATTGCATTGTGGAACACTGCCTTGACCTATCAAATCTATAAGCTCAATTCCTGCCAGGAAAGCTAAATACTCTGGCAGATTAAGCAGAAATCTTATGGACCCACACAAATGGAAACTGGAACCACAAGTTTTCAACATGTTGACACGAAAATGGGTGAGCCCAGACATAGTTCTGGGGTGAGGCAAAAAGATCTATCAGTTGGACAAATTCTGCACAAGAATTAATCTCAAAAAAAGCTTGGAAAGTGGATGCTCCATCATTCAGCTGGAAAAACTTTGTCTATGCTTTTCCCCTCTCTCTCTGCTCTCCAAAGTTCTAAGTCAAACTGGACAAACCAAAAAATGATTGCTCCAGACTGGCCTCACCAACACTGGTACCCACTCCTGTGCAATGTCGCACCTTTCTCCGTGGCACCTGCCTCAGACACCTTACCTACTTGTCTCAGCAGAGCCACCAAATTCTGCACACTCCTGCTCCAAACTTTGAATCTTGCAGCATGGCTAATCAACTAATTTCACCCTTGGCATCCCTCAGCAAACCTGTGATGGATGCCATTTTGGAGGCTAGAAGGCCTAGTACTAGAAAATCATATGCTGATAAATGAAAAAGATTCTGTGCCTGGAACCAATCACAATGAATAAGCACAGCAATGCCCAATATTCCTCATTCTGCAATACTTAACCGAGATGCTTCACAAGTGCCTTATCCTTTTCTTCCATAAAAATCCATGCCTCTGCCATTTCAGCTCATTACAACACAGAACCTCCCCTCTTATCTCATCCTCTGCTAAAGCAGCATCTCAGAGGGGCCAAAAATGTAAGACCTCCCAGGAGAGCACCAACTCCTGCATGGGACCTCAATTTTGTTTTAGAAAAACTGTCTTCCTCCTTTTGAGCCAGCTGCTACTGCAGACCTAAAATTTCTCTCCTGGAAAACCGCTTTCCTTTTAGCAGTCACTCCAGCTAGGAGTTGTTCAGAATTACAGGCTCTTATGGCAGTGGAGCCTTTCATTATTTTTCATCCGGACAGGGTGACTCTCGGGACCAGTCCATCCTAAGGTGGTATCCAGTGTGGCTTTTAATCAGACCATTCATCTGCCACCTTTCTTTCCCAAACAGCAGAATAAGGATGAGCGGATTCTGCATTCATTCGATGTACACAGACAACTTAGATTCTACTTAAACAGGACAAAATCTGAACAACTATTGGTGGCATTTGCTGCAGGGGCAGAGGGAAAGGCTATTTCAAAGCAGACTATTTCCAAATGGATAAGCCATTGTATTCGTTTCTGCTATATGCACCATGGTAAACCTATCCCCAATGGGATCAGATCTCATCCCACCAGAGCTGCATCTACTTCTGCAGCCTTTCTCAGAGGGGTTCCTACCAGAGACATTCTAGAAGCTGCTACCTGGAGCTCAGTTCATACGTTCAAACATTACCATTTACCCCTCTCTGCCAAATCCACAGCTGGCTTTGCCACTGCTGTCCTGCATAGCCTTATAGCTGCTCCTAATGCTGTATAACTCCATCCTCCCAACCATAACTTTGGGATTCTACCCAAATGTAATGACTGCAACAGTGAATACACTCTAACATCTACATTTATGGTACGTGTACACAACTGTACTTTCTAGCCAACGCTTGGTGGTTTGTAGCCCTTGGCTGATGTCAGGAAAAAAAGGGAAAGTGCCAATGCGGGTGCCAGATACCCCATAAGGACACCCATGACAGGTATTTTTTGCCTAGGCCAGGAACACGATCACTCCTCCTGCGCTGTTTGTGCCGAAAGCCTTGCACAGCCGTCTAGCTGCGTTAAATCTCTACCTTGAGAACCAATGCCTTAAGTGGGTTAGCCCTTGGGGTGGATCCTGCCCTGGAGGCCCCATCTGAACCTTCGCGCAAGAAGGCCAAGGTTCCAAGGCCTCCTTTGCCTGTTGCTCCACTTCCTGATGCACCAACTGCCACTCTAGGGGGTGAGGCACGCTCTGACCATCCGTAGACTGCAGCGACGTCCCTTGAAGCAGTTTCTCAGCCGACTGGCGTATCCTCTGAGCGCATTCAGACATAGATGCCAGTCGAGGGGGATCTAGTTTCGGGCGTACCTCCAGCAGGGATCCAGACTTCAGATGTGCGAATCTCCAGACCTGACGCCAGGCCACTCTACTTCCTCTCCAGCTAGAAAAGCAGAAAACATACCTCCACTTCAGAAGTCACACCGGATTGGCAAACATTCACTTCTCTAAGTTGGCCTTTATGGCCCTTAGGCCTTCAGCCTCGGTTACCTTCACTCTGCCTCTTCTGAGCCCTACGCCGGTCTCTGCTTCTTCCCTCCCATCCATGACCCCTCAAGTCAGGGAAGAACAGGACAACTTTCTCATCATAAGAGTCCATTTCTTGCGTTTCCCAGATTGCCTCCCCCCCCCCCCCAGGAATATTACTCTGAATTGGGGATCTGTGGAGGGGGACTCTTCCCCTGAGGACATTACTTTTGGTGAGACCAAAAAGAGGGGTTCCTTTAAATGGGATACTTCCCAAATGACTGACACCCAAAAAAGTACTTTGAACTGCTGCAAGTGGAATCCCCTTCCCCTTTAGCAGTTCCCCCTGTTCTGCCTACTTACTTGGATGCCTTCAACGTGGCCTCTAAGGCCCCTAAGTGTCCTGGCCACTTTTATAAAGTACCAGAGGACCACAAATTTAGTTGAGACGCACTTGGTGGACCCAGCTGTTGCCGCCACGGCAGATGAGCAATCTAGACTGCTGCCCTCTGCCTCCCTACTACCAACTGACAAGTACATGGATAGGATGGGGAAGAAGGTATACACTTCTACTTTGGCTTTCAGAGCCATAAATTAAGTATGCATTAGACTTGGTCTCTCAAGCCTCCTCCTTGCCTGACAGTTCCAGCAAGACTGACATCTCATCCAAACTTTCCTTGGCTCAACAGGTAGCCAGGCATTCCATCAGATGCAGCTGTGGTGCTGCAGATGCATCCACCAGGTCTGCAGCATCTGTTTCAGCCCTCGGGAGATGGTCAAGGCTAAGAATCCAGAACCTCCCTGGGGATTTCAAGGCTAAAATCCTGGATGGCCCTCTGGACCATGATGTGCTTTTATGAAAACAATCTGACCTTTTTAAAAATCTACAAGAAAAAAATTAAACTCCAGGACATTAAGCACCTGCTGGTGTCGCCCATACCGAAGTATTATAGGAACTTCCTTGTTAAGGCCACATTTGTAAGACTTGCTCCACAGCCCTCCTCTTCCAGGTCCAGGAGAGGGGCTAGAAGACCCATTAACTCCAGATCCTCTGCTCCACCACAGCAACCCAGACAGCCCTTTCAAGACAGAGGAGGCCCCAGTAATGAGCGACTTCCTTGCCCACCTCTCCCCCTCAGCCTGCCTTTCCTACTGTGTCTTTGGCAGTCCACTTCAGACCAGTGGGTCTTAAACATTATCCAAAAAGGGTACTTCCTATTCTGGAAAGAGAAGCCACCCAGGAGGAGGATTCCCTTTCTTACCCAAAAACCCGGCCCATCTCATGCCGCAAGTTCTGGCAGATCTTTTAAAGCTAGGCACCATAGAACCTGTACCTCCAGGACAGGAAGGAAAGGGGGTTTTAATCCAGTCTCTTCCTGGTCCCCAGGAAAGTTGGCCCCCGGAGACCCATCTTAGATCTGTCCTTTCTAAACCATCTTCAGGTACCCTCCAAAATGCTCTCTCCACCCTGCTGCCTGTCATTCCAGCCAAGGCGTTCATGGTCACCCTAGACCTAAAGGAAGCCTACCTCTGCGCACACCCATCGGGAATTCCCACAGACAGTTCCAGCATTTTTCTGGGCCTTCCTCTTCCAGTTTATTGCCTTGCCCTTTTGTTTGTCCACGGCCCCCAGGGTCTTTACAAAAGTGCCTAGCACCTGCCATTGCCTTCTGTAGAACTCAGTGGATACAGATTTACCCTTATCTGGATGACATACTGATTCTGGCAGAGTCCAGGGATTCTCTGTTGAAGCATCTACATTTCACCATGCCCCTTCTGCAGAACCTAGGATTCATCATCAACCTCCCCAAATCCTCTCTGATCCCAAGCCAGGACAAGATTTTCCTCTGCAGAATCAGAACAGACACAATGAAGGCCTTTCTACCTCAGGACAAGGTTCTGTCTTTAACGTCACACTTCCAGGAAGCTCTACAGTCTCAAAAGGTGACAGCAAGGCAATTCGTCTCTTGGGTTTAATGGCAGTAACCATCCCCATGGTACCACTGGCAAGCATGCACATGTGCAAGCTGCAGTGGTTCCTGAAGAACATGTGGTCTCAGCACCTACATCCCCTAGAGCAGGCCATCCCCCTCGTTCCACGTCTGAAAACAGAAATCAGCTGGTGGATCCAGCAAGTGCAATTGAACCCAAGGCTACCACTACAGCCCCCCACCCCTACCCAAGTTATGCATACAGATGCTCAGATTCAGGTTGGGAAGCAACTCTGGCCTCTTACAGGATTAAATAAAAAATGGCATCCCTCTCTTCAGGCCAAACGCATCAATATCGGGGAAATGACAGCAGTTTTCTTAGCTCTAAAGACTTTCATTCCCCTTCTGGTTCCAGTGGTGCTCCAGATTGTTGCTGACACCATGGTGGTGTGGTACCTCAACAAGCAAGGAGAACAAAGGCCCATCAGCTGTGCAGTTTATCTGCTGATATGGGACTTAGCCACTCGTCTCAACTTAGTCCTGCAGGCAGTTTACACCCCCTCATAGGGCTACCACCAAGCAGATCTCTTGAGCAGGACCTCCTTGCGTCAGCACGAATGGATGCTGAACAGGGAGGCGATCTTAGACAGTCAACTGGTGGGGTGCTCCACAGACCTGGTGTTCTTCGTGTTTCACTGTTGCAGTCATCACACTTGGGTTATCTGCCTGGAGGTAACCCTCAGTCGGCCCAAATACCAGAGTCTTGGGGATGTTCATTGCGTTTCACTGTTGCAGTCATTACTCTTGGGTTATTCTGCTGGCAGGCTACCCTCAGTCAGAATTCCAAAGTCTAGGTCCGGCGTCTGTTGCTGTCGCCTCTTCCCTGACGTCAGTGCGCCAGGGGTATAAGATGCAGCCGATGCCATTTTCTTCAGTCTTTCTTGCCGCGCGGTGCCCAAAACAAAAGCAGTTTGCAAGTGCCGGTCGGCCGACTCCAGTTCTGAAATTCAGATTTGTAAATCTCATAAGTAGTCGTTAAAGGGGAAACTTTTTTTTCTTGCTCCAGACCGATGTCAGAAAAAGTTAACAATTGTATTTCTTGTGGGAAGCAAATACCTTATAAGGATTTTCACTCTTACTGTATTCCTTGCCTAGGCCCTGATTACAACGTTGCTAGCTGTTGGTTTTGTGCTAGATTTAACCAACGTACTAAGCGTCTGTTCGATTTTGCATTTCGTTACTTCGGCCGAAGATTTAATTATATAATGCCGTCGGAATAGCAGACAACCGGAGTTTACAAAAAAACGCAAGGAAAAGGATAGGCATCAGAGGTCCAAAACAGACTACTAGGCCTCTGCTAGGTCATTTGCCGGTTCACCGGTTCTCAGTGAGGCGCTTTTGCAGCCCCTGGCGCCCACTACCTCAGAGCCACAGGCCGCTTCCTACTCCCAAGTGGAGCAGACTGGGCCTCTGGATACTCAAGGTATTGGACACTCTGAAATCATTCCCTCAGATGGGTCTGGAGCCGCTGAGCAGGCATCTGCTTTGAGGGTGTCTTCAGACCTACACAACTATATATTAAGCCATCTTCAGCTTCAAAGACTAAAGCAGCTCTAAAAACAAGTACAGCATTCTCCTACTCAGACTTCCATGCCTAAAAAACAGATGCTCAAAATGGCCGAAGACCTAATTACTTTGATCAGGGGCTCCCATCCCCCTCCTGATAAAGATGCCTAGTCAAGAGAGAGTGATTCTTCTGATCAGGTTTCTATTTCCTCTGATTCCTCTCCTGAACAGGATTATTCCATGCTTCCCTATGAGGATTCTGATGCTGAAGAATCCATTCCTTCAGCCCCTCCTTATGAGGATTATTCTTTTGGGGAAACCCTGCATACCATGAGGGAGCATTTCCACTGGGACAGCCAAGATTATTCTGAATCTAAGAAAAGGCTCAGACTTTCTGCTGCTTCCTCAGCACAGACCGCTTGCTATTCCACCTGTTCAAGACATTGTAGATGTATTTTCAGAGTCCGGCCTGTCCCCTGACTCTCTACTCCCTGTACCTGCTAAGCCAGACGGATACTACAGGGTCCCGGATTCTCATAAATTCCTATATAAAAACCCTGCTGCTGACCCAGAAACTATATCTCAGGGTCCTAAATGGGTTAAAGCTTCCACTGCAAAAAACCCTGTCCCCTCGGATAGGTATTCTAGGGCTCTAGACAGATGGATAATAAGTCTACACTTCTGCTGCCTTGGCTGTAAGGGCTTTACATTGTCAGTTTCATATGCTTAAATATCAGCAATATTTGATGTCCCTGCTTAAACAGAAATTGTTGACAAATACTGAATGTTCAGAGAACAAGAAATTGCAGGATTTAGTGCATGCAGCTGAACAAGTGGGAAAGCATACTTTGCAATGTGGTTATGATTCACTGGAGGCCTCTTGCAGGGCCGCTGTTACAGGTTCTGTTAGAAGGCATGCTTGGTTAAAGGAACAGAATCTGCCTGATCATGTTAAAGCAAAATTATTAGATGCACCATTACAGCATGATACTTTGTTTGGTACTAAAGCAGAAGAGGTGTTGAAAAAAATGGAGGATAAAGCAAAATCCATGCTTACAGTCAAGGATTTCTTACAGGTACAGCCACCCAGGTTTAGCAGGAACTGGCCTTCTAAAAATTGGTCCTTTCCAGTGTCATACCACAAAGAGGCAGATACAGGCGTCCCAGAGGCAGATCTCTGCCCCAAGGCTCATACAGGTCTAAATGGGGTGCTACTACCTCCAAAGGCAGAGAAGACAAATCACAACCTTACAGGAAACTGTCCCAATGACTTTCCTCTGCCAGATCCAAGCACTTTTCTTTTGGCAGCCCCCTTAGGGGGAAAACTAGCACTTTTTTTCATCAAATTGGCAAATGGTTACCCAAGACAAATGGGTCCTGAACATAGTGTCCCAAGGCTACAGGTTCCATTTTCACACACTACCAAGGTCAAAAGGTATGCCAGACCTACCACACAATCAATGGGCAGAGGCACAAAAACAAATTACAGCCCTCATTGACATGAGGGCCATTCAACAAGTACCACAACAAGAGCAGGGGCAAGGATTTTACTCCAGGCTTTTCCTAGTACCCAGAAAGGACAAAACCTGGAGACCAATACTGGACCTATCTATACTAAATACGTTTCTGGAAGTTCCAAAATTCAAGATGTTGACTCTACAGCAGCTACTGCCCATGCTGGGCAAGATGGCTTGGCTCGTAACTTTGGACCTAAGAGGCATATCTGCATGTCCCAATCAGACAATCTTGCAGAAGATACCTCAGGTTCAAAGCTGGCTCAATGCATTACCAATTCTCTGCACTGCCCTTTGGCTTATCTACTGCGCCCAGGGTCTTCACAAAATGCCTGGCACCAGTAATTGCGTTTTGCAGACAGAGGAATTCAAATATATCCCTACTTGAACGACTGCCTAATTCAAGCAGAGAACAGACATTCTTTTAAAGCATCTGGCGTTTGTAAAAAGATTACTAATTGGCCTAGGGTACACAGTAAACGAAAAGAAATCTAAACTAGTGCCCTCTAAAGAGAGAATATTCCTGGCTGTAAGCTTAAATACAACTGCCCAGATGGCTTATCTCACGCCAGACAAAAGCAACTGACTACTTCAAGAAATTGGCAACAAAAACCCACTTATCTGCAAGGAAAATCCTGCAGGCCTTTGGTTTCATGGCATCCTGCACTCTACTAATTCCATATGCCAGACTGCATATGAGCAAACTACAGTGGTATCTAAAAAGTGTTTGGACTCCAGGCATTGCCACAGCCTGGAGACTGTAATTGCACTCATTCCCTGCCTACAACAGCAGTTTCGATGGTGGGCAGAAGCCGGTCACCACAAGGGTCTGCCATTCAGTTTACCCACAGCCAGACAGACACTGACAACTGATCCATCAGATTATGCCTGGGGGGGTCCATATGGCAGGAAAATGTATTCAGGGCACATGGCCTGCAAACCAGATGCATCTTCGCATCAATCAAAAAGATGCTAGCTGTTCAAAATGCCCTGACAGCTTTCAAGGACCTGCTTCATTCAGGACAGATACTGATAGACAATACTATGGTCATGTGGTACATAAACAAGCAGGGAGGTACACATTCCTACCCCCTCTGCAGACAAGCAGTGACCTTATGGGACACAGCATTGGCTTTTCAGGTTCACCTGCAAGCACAATTCCTGCCAGGAAAAACAAATACTCTGGCAGACTAAGCAGAAACCTCATGGATCCCCACGAATGGAAACTGGATCCACAAGTCTTCAGCATAAGGAAATGGGGATGCCCAGACATCTATTTGCCTCCCCTCACAACTGCCAATTGCAGAGATTTTGCACAAGGATTCATCACAAACAAGCGTGGAAAGTGGACACCCTATCCTTCAGCTGGAAAAATCTAACAGTATATGCCTTTCCTCCACTGCCTCCTTCCCTGGGTACTCCTAAAGGTCAGACAAGAGAAGCCAAAAATTATACTGATTGCACCAGACTGGCCACGCCAGCACTGGTACCCAATCCTAAAGAGCTTGTCTCAAGGTCCAGCATGGATATTGCCTCAAACTTCTCACTTGCTGACCCAACAAAACAATCGGATCCTCCACAGCCAACTCAGGACCTTAAATCTGGCAGCATGGCGGATAATGTAGCCATTCCGAACACTCCTCTTTCAAAAGCTGTTGTGGATGTTATCTTGGAGGCCCAGTACCAGAAAATCTTATGCAGAAAAATGGAAGAGATTCTGCTTGGAACCAGGAACAAGGCATTGACACGTGTGTACCAAACGTCCCTCAGATTTTACAATACCTAACTGAGATGCTGAACAAAGGCATTTCTTAATTAAGATTCATGCCTCTGCCATTTCAGCCCATTACAATACGGAACCACCTATCTTTTCTCATCCTTTAATAAGGCAGTACCTCAGAGGGGCCAAAAGCATTAGGCCTCCAAGGAGAGCACCAATTCCGGCCTGGGACCTCAAGTATGTTTGTGAAAAACTCACACTGCCTCCTTTCGAGCCAGCATCAACAGCAGATATAAATTTCTTATCCTGCAAAACAGCTCTGCTCCTAGCAATAACCTCTGCAAGGCGAGTCTCTGAGTTACAAGCACTCATGGCTGTGGAACCTTTTATCATTTTTCATCCAGACAGGGTTTCTCTGAGGACAAACCCTACATTTATGCCTAAGGTGGTGTTCAGTGTGGCTCTCAACCAAACCATTCACTTGCCTACCTTTTATCCAAATCCACAGAACAAGGGTGAGAAAATTCTGCATTCTTTGGACATAAGCAGGCAGTTATGCTTCTACTTGGACAGAACTAAAGCTTTCAGAAAGACTGCTCAACTTTGTGTCATATGTTACAGGATCACAAGGAAAGGCTATCTCAAAACAGACTATTTCTAAATGGATAGGCCATTGCATCCGTTTCTGCTATTTTCAACATGGCAAATCAGTGCCTAAGAGCATTAGGCCTCATTCCACCAGAGCAGCAGCCACTTCAGCAGCCTTTCTCAGAGGAGTACCAACCAAAAATGTCTTGGAGGCTGCAACTTGGAGTTCAGTGCACACTTCCACAAAGCACTACCACTTACCTCTTTACTCTAAGTCCAGAGCAGGCTTTGCCACTGCAGTTCTGCAGGTCCTCATAGCCTCTCCTAATCCTATTTAGCCCAGCCACCCATCCTCAGCTTTGGGATTCAACCCAAGAGTAATGACTGCAACAGTGAAACGAACATAGTACAGTTGTGTACCTACCATAAATGTAGATGTTAGAGTGTATTTACTGTTGCAGTCCAGGTTACCCACCCAACATCCCCCGTTTCCTTGCTGGGACTTATCTGCACTTCTCTGTCCTATACAACCTATTTGGTGTATTTGCTTGTAGATGACGGAAATGTTTTTGTGCATGCATTTTTATTGGCATATTTTTCAGCCTACCAGTTTGGGGGCACCTGGCATCTGGGGCAAGAAAGACTGAAGAAAATGGCATCTGCTGCATCTTTTATTCCCCTGGCACACTGACGTCCGGGAAGAGGTGACAGCAACTGACGCCAAACCTAGACTTTGGAATTCTGGCCGACAGGGTAGCCTGCCAGCAGGATAACCCAAGAGTAATGACTGCAACAGTGAAGACACTCTAACATCTACATTTTTGGTAGGTACACAACTGTACTTTTCTGCTTCAGATGCTGTCGCCTCTTCCATGACTCTAAGAATCTAAATGGGAACACTCAGATCTGCTGAGTTAAGCACAATGACACTAAATATACAGAACCAACTGATATTGCCAACATCCTAGCAGATAAGTTCAGTGCTAACTTTACCCCCCTCTCACCCCCCAGAGGGCCCATCTCTATACCGGAAGTATGCAAAGTTCCTATAATCACGGCTGCACAGGTAAAAAAACACTCTCCAAAGCCAAGAACACAGCATCCATGGGACCTGACAATATCCCAGGCTGTGTTCTACACGAACTACAGAATGAGCTGGCACCCTACCCAAGTACCATGTTCAATCATAGCCTCACCTCAGGCTTTGTACCCACTGAATGGTGCACCGCGACAGTTCTCCCACTCCACAAAGGGGGAGCCATGACTGACCCCGGGAACTACCGCCCCATTAGCCTAACGAGCCTGGTCTGCAAGGCCATGGAACGTATCATAGTGGAACTCATAAAGACATTGGTAATCGCCAAACTCTGGTTCCTGCCCTGTTTGGATTTGTAAAAGGCAGATCATGTCTCCTAAACCTGACTGACTTCTTTGAAGCAGTCACCAAACCCATAGATGAGGGTAAAATGGTTCACACAGCTTATCTAGATCTCGCCAAGGCTTTCGATGCCATCCCCCACTCTGGAATTATAGATAAGCTCACTAAACTAGGTATAAATCCCTATGTCACAAGATGGGTTGCCAACTGGCTCATGGACAGAACCCACACTGTGAAAGTAGTGGATTCCAAATCCGACATCAGACCAGTGACATGGAGTACCACAGGGTTCACTCCTGGGTCCTCTCCTGTTTGGTATCTACTTCTCTGAAGTGCAGGCCAACACAGAAGGTCTTTGGCTAACAAAGTTTGCAGATGACTGCAAGCTAGGAGCCATAATCGAAACTCCTAACGATGTGGACAAACTACAAAAGGGCCTCACTGAGACAGATACTTGGTGTCAAAGCCATGGCCTGAAGCTCAATGCCAAAGTGTATTGTCATCCCCTTTGGTAAAAACTCTGTACCCATGAACTACCACATAGCTGGTAGTCTACTTAATGCCAAAAATGTGATGAGACCTTGAGACACAGGTGGACAGTAGTCTCTCCTTTGATCACATCGCCACAGTGGTCAGGAAATCCTTCTACATGGCTCATCTCATCACAAAAGGATTCTCATCCAGAAAAAAGGTCATTGTTCCCCTCTACTCATCACTCATTAGACCCATTATAGAGTACAGCGCCCCTTTTGGTATGTACCTCAAGACCTCTACAACAACTGGAAAGACCACAGAAATAACTCACAAAGAGGATTACTGGCCTCAAACAGATGCCCTATGCAGACGGTCTCAAAAAACTGCAGCTTTACTCCATCGCATATCGCCTACTCGGGGGCGATCTCTGCCTAACATACAAAGCTATGTCAAACCCAGAGCTGTTGGATATGTTCCACTTAAAGAAATCCCAATCCCTCCGAGCTACACGCTCTAGGGACCTAAACCTTGTCACCACAATAAACAGAACATGCTGGAGGGATAGATTTCCTGTCCCAGAGACTTCCCATACTCTGGAACAGACTACCTATCTGTCAGAGCTCCTCATTAGCACTCCAAGAAAAATCTTGATTGGATGGGAAATTCACCCCGGGGATCACTTCTGTGGCTCTGCTCGACAGGGGCACAGTAAAATAATTTTCTTGGGTGGCGAAAGCCAGGATACATTTTTTGGCTAGGCTTGTATGGGCCCTAGGGCCGATTAGCCTAGTTACCTACCTATGACGTCCGGTTGTCAGGTGTATAAAACATGCAGCCGATGCCATTGCACCAGTCTTTCTTGCCAAGAAATGCCGGTTGGCCTCTACCTGAAATTTTCGTTTTTCGAGTTTCAAACCTGAAATCTTCTAAAGCTAAGTACCCTGTTGGGGATTGCTCTAACCAATGTCAGAAAAAGTTAATTGTCTTGCCTCTGGAAAGCAAATACCTCAGATTTTCTGAGTCACCTGTTTCGGCCCAGACCATGACATCCCTCGCGGTCTGTTTTGTGCCTCGTTTAACGCCCGAACCATTCATTGGGCTGTTTTTGTAGCTAAATTCTTTCGGTTTTGTTAATTTTCTAAAATGGTTTCAGTAAGCCATCTGTCTACTGATGATCTGAAAAGGCACAAAGACAGACCGCATAGGTCAAAAACTGCCAACGATGCTTCCGTTAAGCTAGTCGCCAGACCGCCAGTACTCTGAGGCACCTTTGTAGCCCCTGATGCCGCCTTCTACAGGTTAGCAGGCCTCTGCTGAGACCCATTCGGAGTCTGGTATGCCGCGAGAGGCGTCTACTATGGGATCTGCGGATGTCTCTACCTTGGATGGGTCCAGAGCTGCTGTGCAGGTATTGGCTTCTGAGGGTGTATTCAGACTTACCGATTTTTGTATTAAACCAACATCTTCATTTTTAACAGTCTACAAAGTTTCTCGGGCCCAGATTTCGCACTACGCATAGTAAACTGATTTCTAAAGCGCATGCTGAAGCTCCCATACCACAAAAACAAATGCTTAGAATGGTTGAAGACCTTATTACTCTAATTAGGGGAAGCCAGCCTTCCCCTGCTAAAAGACAAAATTGAATTTCCTTCTGATTCTACAGACTAGGAGTCAGATGACTCTGACCCTTCTGATTACCAGGACATACCCTTATCTACCTATGAGATTTCAGATGTCGTGGAATCCATTCCCTCTGCCTCCCCTCCAGATGATTTTTCTTTTGTGGAAACCTTGCATACCTTGAGATAGTTTCCGCTGGGAATGCCAGGATTGTCCCCAGCCCAAAAAGAGACTGTTCAGGTTTGCCTCCGCACAAGCATTTAACTATACCCCCTGTCCTGGATATTGCAGATGTCTTCATGGAGTCCAGTCGTACTCATGACATTTTACCACCAGCTGTAGGAAACCTGACTGGTACTAGAGTACCTGACTCAAATTTCTCTAAGAATCCTACTGCGGATCCAGAGACCATTTCCCAGGGACCTAAAGGCATTAAGGCTAATTCAGCCAAAAACCCTACCCCTTCAGACAGGGATTCTAGAGCTTTAGACAGATGGGGTAAGAGGGGGTATATACCTCTGCAACTCTTGCCATCAGGGCTTTGAATTGCCAGTTACACATGTTGAAGTACCAACAACATATGGAACTAAACAAAAAATGGTGTTACTTCCAGATTGTGCAGAGATTTACAAGAGTTAATGCATTCTGCAAACCGTTAATCAACTTGCTTTGCAGTGTGGGTTTGATGCTTTAGAAGCATCTTGCAGGGCTGCTGTCACTGGGTCTGTACTGAGAAGGCATGCTTGGCTGAAGGAACAAGTCTTGCCAGACCATGTCAAAGCAAAATTGCTAGATGCTCCCATTAAATCAAGATTATTTGGCACAAAAGCAGAAGTTTTTAAAAAGATGGAAGAAAAAGCTAAATCTATGCAAACTGTCAGAATTCTTATAGGTGCAGCCACCTAGATTAGTAGGCATTGGCCTTCAAAAATCTGGTCCTTTCCAGTCCCTCCCAGGCCTTCAGTCCAAACCCAGGGGAAACAGGTCCCCAAGACTACAGTCTCAAGGTATGCAGAGATCTAAACAATGGAGTGTTCCCACCTTAAAAACAGGGAGTTGTAAGCCACCCCTTTATGGAAAAATTCGCAATGACTTTCCAGTTATCCTTCCCAGTCATGCCCAAGTACTTGCACCCCTAGGATTAAAACTTGCCCGTCATGCAAAAAAAATGTCCATTACTCAGAACCGATGGCTTCTAAACATTATATCCCAGGGATACAGATTCTATGACCTTCCTCCAAACCAGTGGGCAGAGGCTCAAAAGCAAGTACTTTTCCCTTCTCCATATCAGGGCTATTCAACCTGTTCTCCAGTATAACAAAGGAGGCAGGGTTTCTACTCCAGACTGTTCCTGGTTCCCAGAAGAGCGCTCTTGGCACCCTATCCTGGATCGGTCAATTCTCAACACCTTTCTGGTGGTCCCAGAATTCAAAATGCTTACACTGCAACAGCTTCCTCCTATGCTAGCCAAGGATGCCTGGTTAGTCACCCTAGACTTAAAAGAAGCTTATCTGCACATCCCCATAAGGGAGTCTTGCAGGAATTATCTACGTTTCAGGGCAGGCTCTATGCGCTATCAGTTCTCTGCAATTCCCTTTGGCCCATCTACTGCACCCAGAGTATTCACAAAATGCCTGGCTCCAGCCATTGCATACTGCAGGCAGAGAAATATTCACATTTACTCATAGTTGGACGATTGCCTGATTCAGGCGGACAGTCGAATTGCTACTTCAGCACCTGGCATTTGTAAAAAGACTTAACTTCACTGGGATACACCATCAACGAAAAGAAATCACAACCGATGCCCAGCCAGCAAATTGTATTCCTGGGCGCAAGTTTGAAGACAACTTCCCAGATGGCATTCCTCAACCCAGAAAAACAGGTCCATTTGACAAACTGTTTCAAACTAATGCCACCAAAAGCCAGCTATCTGCAAGGAAAATACTGCAAGCCCTAGGGCTCATGGCCTCATGCATTCTGCTAATTCCATATGCAAGACTACATATGAGGAAACTTCAGTGATATTTTAAAAGTCTCTGATGCTAACATTCTCAGGACCTGGAAACAGTGATTCCTATCATGCCTTGTCTAAGGGCAGAGTTCCTTTGGTGGGCAGAGGCATGCAACCACAAGGGACTTCCTTTCACTCAACCTCTCGCTGACCAAACCCTGGCAACAGACGCATCAGACTATGCATGGGGGGCTCGCATGGCAGGCAAATGGAGCCCAGAGCACAAATTACCCTGCACATCAATCAAAAAGAAATTCTAGCTGTACAGAATGCTGACAGCCTTCAAATACCTTATTCTTCCAGGACAGCTCCTGATAGACACCACCACAGTTGTGGTACATGAACAAGCAGGGGGGGAACTCATTCCTACCCACTCTGCAGGTTAGCCATGGCCTGTGGAACACAGCCTTGAGAACCAAGTGCACCTACAAGCTCAATTCCTGCCTTCCAGCATTTCGACAAAATTTTGTTTAAATATGAAAAAAACTTACTGGAAGTGGCTTATCTTCGTCAATGTATCGATGAAAGTATTGTGCCTAAGGGCTTAAGAATTTCAGTACCCTACAGGTTTATTAGCTGGGTCTGTTTCACCAAGAACTTTTTCTGTGTTTAAAAAAACAAGGGTTAGACTTGCTTAATTTAATGGTCAAACATTACCAAATAACTATTGACCAACTACTTGAAGCAACAGCCTTGGACAGTATTAAACAACATCTTGACTTTGAGCGTTATATGATTGACAGAATTTAGTATTGATCAACATTTAATTAAACTAAGAGAAGTTAAGATGAAAAAGCTTAACAGAGACCATACAGTTTATAAAGAAAGGCGTTGCTTATTCTCAACCTCCACAAGTTTTTAAAACTACGGTCAAATAAGTGTCCTTGAATGTGCCCCAAGGGGACCATCCCAGTCGAAGATCTGATACTGTTTCACGAGATGTTCTGCCAGTCCAAAACGCCCCAAATTTTCAGAACCTGGCCTCTCAGTACAACTTGAGATCGAAGGGCAAAAAAATGCAGTTCAACAGAGCAAAGAATCGCAGGTGCAGGAGATGAGTTTGCCACAATAACACAACAGAACTTCCAAATTTCAAGCTTAAAGAAATTGTTTTGAATGTAGATAAGGATTTTAAGATCTACAACTATACAGACAATAGTCATTGACCCACCCTTGGTCGAACTGTTAGCAAAGGGGAACACATTTGTTCCATCTAGAAGGGTTGACTTGCAAAAATACTAATAGACTTAAAATTGTATGTCAGAAAGTTAAACTTGTCATTAATGTTCGGTGACAATATAAACCTAGAGTAGCATTTTACATACATCTAGTACAGTTTGCCGCCCTCTTCACCCTACGTTGCTATTGTTTGAACAGATTTGTGAGTTGGACTTTTCCAATTCATCTAGTGTAAGATCTAACAAAGTTTCATCTCCCCCCTAACATTTCTAGAGAACGTATGGTCACACTTGAGTCGGGCTTTTTATATGAAAGTCAAAAACTGAAGGACATGTTTCTCAAAAGGGGTTACCCTGAGGACCTGATGGACACGATCTGTGACAGTCACCACTAAGAAAACAAGGCCTTTATAGGCCAGTTCTTAGTTTGAGTCTCAATAATACTGGAACAATTGATTCTAGTCATCCTGACAAACATGAATACACAATTAGCCTGATTACCCCCTTTAGTAGTGATGCGAAGGAGATAAAGTACATCCTATACAAAAATTGGGAAATAATTAGAAGAGATGCCCATACTGCTGATAGGTTTGAAAACAGCCCTCGAATTACATACAAGCGTGGTACCAACTTGAAAAGTTTGAGGTCAACAAACCAGCTTTAAATTGGAAATGTGGTATGTACAAATGCCAAATGTGCAAGGAGGTAATTATTAGAAGCACTATTTACAAGACCCATTCTAGGCTTAATCGCCAGTCTAAATCTGTGGTCTATGTGGCCCGATGCACAGGTTGTACCACTTTCTATATCTGTAAAACCAACCGTAAGTTGAAAGAATGTGTTTACGAGCACATGTATAAAATCAGAAATCAAAGCTTAGATAATGCTCTGGCAAGACAGTGTCATATCCACACCATTCTTTCTTAGAGCCATTGATGACAGCAGAGGTGGACCTACATCTTTATTATTGGAACAAATTGAATTGTGTTGGCAACTTCGTACTGGATCTTGTTTTAATCCGGGCTTTAAACGAAGTAGTATCTTTGGCATGTATACTTAAACTTGGGAATTTGAGACGCTAGTACACCATAAATGTTTATACGCAACACCCTTGTTACCCTTTAGAGAATAGAACATGTAACATCTTAACCCATGTTATCAGGCCTGTAATACTATCTATTATTGTTTATGTTTTTTTAGTTTTCACTTTCTTTGCACTAGTTTTTCTAGACCCTTGACATGTCTACTTGGCGTTTAGTTGGTGTAATAGTAATGTGGCAACTGTTCGATGTTCTTCATCTCACATTGCTGCAGTCCTTACACTTGGGTAGTCCCGCTGTCCTCGGTCGGCCCGAATATCAAAGTATAAGGCTGACGTCGGTCAAGGCGCATTTGACTGACATCAGGACGTCAGGGTACAAATGCGCATGACCGACGTCATATCCTCAGTCTTTTTTGCCGCATGGTCCGATGCAGAAGCAGCATTGCAAGTGCCGGTTGGCGTTCTGAGATTTTTTGATTTCGAAGTTTCAGACAGAGTTCAAAGTTGGCTAAGTACCCCGTTGGGGAATATTTTAGTTTTTTCTTGCCTCAGTGATTTACCGGATGTCAGAAAAAGTTAATTGCATTTCTGATGGGAAACAGATACCGCATAGAGATTATCATACTTTGTGTATTCCTTGTTTAGGGCCTGAGCACGACGTTGTTGGGTGTCGCTCTTGTGCTAGATTCAATAAACGCACTATTAAGAGAAGGTTGGATTGTGCCAGGTTAGTCTTTGGGAAGCGGTGTAATTATAAAATGCCGTCGGATGTTCCGACGCCCGCTTCTTCGAAGAAGCGCAAGGACAAAGCAGTTAAGCCTAGGCTAGAAGAACCGTCTGTACCGGACGCCGGTTCTTTAGAGGTGTCGGTGGAGCCGGTGGCTCCACCGGAGGTTTCTTTGGGTTCCCAGGGAGAGACTTTGTTATTGCAAGATGTGGCCTCTCAGGAGGCAGGTCAGGCTGAAGGGGCTTCTCAGGTTACTATACTCCCCTCCCTTCCTAGGGTGGCTAGGCCCTCTCCTTCTGTTTCCAAGGCTTCTCCCAGAGGCAGGCCAGGTTCAGCTTCAGTTGGTGTCACCCCTAGTTCTTCTGGAACTGTGCCCAAGAAGCATATGCTTAAAATGGCAGAAGATTTGATTTCTTTGATTAGGGGTTCTTTGCCCCCTCCTGATAAGAGACCTAGGGTGGAGCCTGAGCCAGGAGTTTTGAGCAGGCTTGGATGTTTCAGAGTCTTCGGCTGAAGACTTGCAGGAGTATTCTCCTTATTCTGACTCTGATGTGGATGATTCTACTCCTTCTGCTTCTCCTCCTGAGGATTTTTCTTTTTCAGAAACTCTTCATTCTATGAGGGAGCATTTTAAGTGGGAAGGTCAGGACTTCTCTGATTCCAGGAAAAGGCTTAGAGAATTTTTGTTTTACCCCAGCATAGGCCTTTGGCTATACCTCCTGTTTTAGATGTGGTGGAAGATGTTTTGCAGAGGCTTCTCTTAATCCTGATTCTTTGCCTCCTGCTCCTGTTAAACCGGATCGATATTACACGGTGCCTGAAGCTCATAAGTATCTTTTTAAGAGTCCTAGGGCAGACCCAGAAACTGTTAGTCAGGGGCCTAAAGGTGTTAAGGCTTCTGTTGTCAAGAATCCGGTTCCTTCAGACAGAGGCCAAGGCTTTGGATAGATGGGGAAAGAAAGTTTATACTTCTTCCACTCTAGCTATGAGGGCTTTGAATTGCCAGTTTCACATGTTAAAATACCAAAACTATCTCCTTTCACAATTGAAGTCTAAGGTTGATGCTCTGGCGGAAGGTATTGATTGTAAAGAGTTGCAAGATTTAGTACATGTTTCTGAACAGGTGGGTAAGCATTCTTTGCAATGTGGTTTTGATGCTGTACAGGCCTAGTCTAGGGTGGCTGCCACTGGGTCAGTTCTTCGCAGGCACGCCTGGCTGAGGGATCAGAATTTATCTGACCATGTTAAATCACGGATTTTAGATGCTCCTTTACAATCTGATGTGTTTGGTTCTCCTGTTGAGACAGTCTTAAAGAAAATGGAAGACAAGGCTAAGTCTATGCAGACTGTTAAAGATTTTTTGCAGGTTCAGCCTCCAAAGTTTAGTAGAAATTGGCCTACTAAGGGGTGGATGTATCCTTCTTATGATTCCCAGTCTAGGGGTAGATCTAGACGTGGTAGGGGCAGAGCTCAGGGCTCTTTCAGGCCTAGGACAGGGAGTTCTCCTGCACAGTCTTCAGGTGAGGGCAGGGGTCAGTCCTTTCGTAAACAGACCCAATGACCTACCTTTTCAGCTGCCAGAGCCTTCTCGTCTGGCAGCACCTTTGGGAGGAAGGTTGGCACTTTTCAAAGAAAATTGGAGTTTAATTACCCAAGACAGATGGGTATTGGATATCATACACCACGGTTACAGGTTTTATTTCCATACCTTGCCTCCTTTCAAAGGCATGCCAGACGTTCCTCCTCCACAAAATAGAGGCTCACAAGCAAATTTCTCTGTTACTCCAAATAGGGGCCATTCAGCCGGTCCCTATGCCAGAAGTGGGCCTAGGATTTTATTCTCGCCTGTTCCTAGTACCAAAGAAAGGGAACACGTGGAGACCAATTTTGGACTTATCTATCCTCAACACTTATCTGGACATTCCCAAGTTCAAAATGTTGACGTTACAGCAGCTTTTACCTCTGCTGGGCAAAGATCATTGGATGTTAACTTTAGATCTCAAGGAGGCTTATCTTCATGTTCCTATCAGACTAAGTTGCAGGAAGTATCTGCGTTTTCGAGCTGGGACTTCTCATTATCAGTTCTCTGCATTGCCCTTTGGCTTATCTACTGCCCAGAGTGTTCACGAAGGTTCTGGCTCCAGTGATAGCTTTCCTCAGGTTAAAAGGAATACAGATTTATCCCTATTTGGACGATTGCCTGATTCTGGCTCAAGAAAGGGACGAGCTTCTTCATCATTTGGATTATGTGATAGCAGTGCTAAGATGCCTGGGGTATTCTGTGAGCGAAATAAAGTCCAGTCTAGTACCCTCTCAAGACATGTGCTTTCTGGGTGTGAGACTGAATACAGCATCCCAGATGGCCCTTTTGACCCCGGACAAACAAAAGAATCTTTCCCTTTACTTTCATCAGTTGTCTCATCAGTCCGGGCTGACTGCAAGGACAGTCCTTCAAGCCTTAGGGTTCATGGCATCTTGTATTCTGGTGCTTCCCAATGCCAAACTGCATATGAGGAAGCTACAATGGTATCTCAAAAATGTATGGACACAGCACTGCCAGGATTTGGACACTGTCATTCAAATAATACCTTGCATTCAAAAGGAATTTTTGTGGTGGGCTCAAGAATGTCACCTAAACAAGGGACTCTCTGTGACCCGGCCAGAGGCGAGTCAGATTCTAACGACAGATGCCTCGGACAAAGCTTGAGGAGCTCCTCTGAATGGAAAGTGGATACAAGACAAGTGGCCTGCCAGACTACAACATCTACATATCAACTTGAAAGAGATGTTAGCAGTCCAGTTTGCATTAATAGCTTTCAAGGATTTACTTCTTCCAGGGCAGGTGTTGATTCTAACAGACAACACAACTGTCATGTGGTACATCAACAAGCAAGGCGGAACACATTCTTATCCTCTATGCAGGCAAGCAATGATTTTGTGGGAGACTGCTCTCAGTTTACAGCTAAATCTTCAGGCAAGGTTTCTGCCGGGAGCACAGAACTCCTTAGCAGATGTGTTGAGCAGACAAATTATGGATCCCCACGAGTGGAAATTGGATCCTCATGTATTTCAGAAATTGACAGTGTCATGGGGAACTCCAGACATAGATCTGTTCGCTTCCCCACTAAACCACCAGCTGCCAAAGTTTTGCACAAAAGGTTTCATCCCACAGCTTGGAAAGTGGATGCTCTTTCTTTCAATTGGAGCAATCTTCATGTGTATGCCTTTCCGCCTCTGCCTCTCCTCCCAAAGGTACTACTAAAGGCCAGACAAGACAAGCCAAGGATGATTTTGATAGCTCCAGATTGGCCTCGACAGCATTGGTACCCATTACTGAGGAGCCTGGTACGGAAGCCTCCATGGCCTTTGCCTTGATTCCACACCTGTTGTCTCAGGAGGACAGTCATTTGCTCAATGTCAAGCTTCACTCTCTGCACCTAACAGCCTGGCATATTCTGTTTTGAACCATAGTGGGCCTCCACTTCCACAACAAGTTTTGAATGTTATTTTGGAAGCCAGAAGGCCTAGTACAAGGAAAGTGTGCAGACAAATGGAAGAGAATTTTGTTTTGGAGTGCAGCAAAGGATTTTGATGTTTCTGGGCCTAATTTAAGTGTGGCTCTTCAATATCTTACTGAGTTACTGGACAAAGGTTTGTCCTTCTCTTCTATTAAGGTTCATGCTGCAGCAATTTCGCTCACTATGATTGTGACCCACCATTGTTTTCTCATCCTTTGTTCAAGCAATTTCTTAGAGGGCAAAGAATATAAGACCCCACAAGAGCTCCTACTCCTGCTTGGGATCTCAATTTTGTGTTGGAGAAACTCGCTCTACAACCTTTGAGCCTGCAGCTACTGCTGAATTAAAGTTTTTATCATGGAAGACTGCTTTTTTGTTGGCTATTACCTCTGCAAGAAGGGTTTCTGAGTTGCAGGCCCTTATGGCAGTTGAGCCTTTCTTAATTTTCCATAAGGATAGGGTATCTTTACGTACTAATCCTTCCTTTATGCCTAAAGTGGTTTCTAGTGTGGCTTTAAACCAAACTATTCATTTGCCTACCTTTTATGCAAATCCCCAAAATAAAGGGGAAAAGATTTTGTACACTTTAGATGTACACAGGCAGTTGCGTTATTATTTGGACAGAACTAAAGGGTTCAGGCAGTCTCAGCAGTTATTTGTTTCTTTTGCTTTGAGTTCTCAGGGCAAGCCTGTGTCAAAACAAACTATTTCTAAGTGGATTGGGTTTTGCATTGCTTTCTGTTATTCCCATCATGGCAAGGAAGTTCCAGCTGGGATTAGGCCTCATTCCACTAGGGCTACTGCCACTTCAACAGCTTTTTTGAGAGGGGTGGCAACAAAGGATTTTTGGAGGCAGCTACTTGGAGTTCAGTGCATACTTTTTCCAGGCATTATCACCTACCACTTTACTCTAAATCCAGGGCTGGTTTTGCCACTGCTGTTTTGCAGGGCATTTTAGCAGCTCCTGCTTCCTTATAATTTGGCCATCCTCCCTTTCCTCTGCTTTGGGATTCTACCCAAGTGTAAGGACTGCAGCAATGTGAGATGAAGAACATAGTACAGTTTTGTACCTACCATAAATGTAGATGTTCGAAGATCCACATTGCTGCAGTCCAATTTACCCTCCCTCCTTCCCCTCTGTTAGAGGCGGTTGTGTGGGTTGGGTGGTCAATTGGGTGTATATTGTCTATTGTATATATTGTACATATTTTTAGTGCTAGGATGGTTGGTTGTTGGTTTGCTGTCTTTTGGTTTTTGCCCTTTATTTTTAGGGTCTTCTGACATCTGGGGCAAGAAAAGACTGAGGATATGATGTCGGTCATGCGCATTTGTACCCTAACGTCCTGATGTCAGTCAAATGCGCCTTGACCGACGTCAGCCTTATACTTTGATATTCGGGCCGACCGAGGACAGCGGGACTACCCAAGTGTAAGGACTGCAGCAATGTGGATCTTCAAACATCTACATTTATGGTAGGTACAAAACTGTACTTTTCAGGCTTCAACAAACTTCAGTGTTTGTTTCAGACTTTAACTTTAGTTTTGTTAGCACTGTTGCTAACAATGAAGCCTTTTATTTGTTTAATTATTATGTTGCTAGAAGAGGTAGAAACTTGCAGATATATGTAATCTTTAAGCTTTTTCCTGGTTATATATGTGATATGCATTTGAAATCGCAACTTGTTTATCAGTGAGCAATGTCTAAGTTAATTGAGTGTAACTTGTGTGGCTTACGCCCACTTTTTTATTAAGTGATGAAGTTTTTGACATTTTTATCTGAAGTCCTGCTAGTGAGTAGGATGAAAAACGCTTTATTTTTGTTTTGCAGTTTGTGTACTTTTTAGTACGTTGTGAGTGTGTGCTTCTGGATTAAACATAGTTGGTTTGCTTACTACTCTCATTGCCTTCTTCACTAGTACCTTATTCTTCCAGGACAGCTCCTGATAGACTGACAACGCCACAGTTGTGGTACAGCAGGGGGAACTCTCATTCCTACCCACTCTGCAGGTTAGCCATGGCCTGTGGAACAGCCTTGAGAACCAAATGCACCTACAAGCTCAATTCCTGCCCAGCAAGCAAAATTCACTGGCAGATGACTTGGAGCAGAAGTCTACTGGACCCCCACGAGTGGAAACTGGAACCGAGCTCATTCAAACTTCTAACCCAGAGGTGGGGCACACTGGAGGTGGACCTTTTTGCCTCCCCTCAAAACCACCATTTGAGCAAATTTTGCACCTGGAACCCTCACAGCAGAGCATGGAAGGTGGATGCCCTATCCTTTACATGGGAAAACCCCTCTCTATGCCTTTCCTCCTCTGCCCCTCTCAAAAGTGCTACTCGAGATCAAACAGGACAGGCCAAGGGCAATCCTTATTGCAGCAGACTGGCCATGCCAGCACTGGTACCCACTCCGCAGTCTGACAGCAGTGCCACCCTGGCAACTACATCAGACATCTTCCTTGCTGTCTCAGCAGGAGGGACAGATTTTGCATCCACAGCTGCAAACCCTAAACCTTGCAGCCTGGCTTATCCCCTGAATACACCACCATCATCCCTCAGCAAACAGGTGCTGGACATCATCCTTGAGGGCAGAAGGCCTAGTGCTAGGAAATCCTATGTTGAAAAGTGGAAAAGATATTTTTCTTCGAGACAGTCTCAAGGAAAGGGGACAGCTGTGCCTACCTTATCTCAAATCCTTGATTACCTAGTAGAGCTGCTCCACAGAGGCCTATCCTTCAAGCTTCATGCCTCTGCCAGCTCAGCTCGTTATAATACTGAGCCACCTCTCTTCTCACCCTCTCACAAACAGTTCCTGAGAGGAGCTAACAATTTAAGGCCCCCCCTAGGAGAGCTCCCACCCCGGCCTGGGACCTTAACTTTGTACTGGAGAAGCTCACACTTCCCTTTTGAACCTGCTGCTTCATAGGTTAGTACTAGGCTAACTGCCCTTGCGAGCCATTGTAAGGCTAGCCAGTTATCCCTTGTGAGACTCAAACCCTGTACCTTGTGTTTGTAAGGCAAACACCTTAAGCATTAGGCCACCCTCCCAGAGTTAAAATTCCTCCCTTGGAAAACTGCCTTCTAGCTATTACTTTGTCTGAGTTACAGGCCCTAATGGCGGTGGAACCCTTCATTCATTTTCCATGCTGACAGGGTTTCCCTCAGGACTATAACCCATCCTGTATGCCCAAGGTGGTATCCAGTGTAGCTTTAAACCAATCCATTTTGCCAACCTTTTTCCCTAATCCTCAGAATAAAGGGGAAAGGATCCTGCACTCGGATGTGCACACAGCTCAGGTTCTACCTTGACAGGACTAAGCCTTTCAGAAAATCTGACCAGCTGCTAGTCGGCTTTGCTACAGGGGCAGAGGGCAAGGCCATTTTGAAGCAAACCATTTGCAAATGGGTAGCACACTGCATCCATTTCTGCTACAAGCACCATGGAAAACCTACCCCCCTGGATGAGAACTCATTCCACTAGAGCTACTTCAACCTCTACAGCATTTCTCAGGGGAGTCCCTACCAGGGACATCCTAGAAGCTGCAACCTGGAGTTCTGTACACACCTTTACCAAGCATTACGACTTGCCTGTATTTTCTAAATAAAGAGCTGGATTTGCTACAGCAGTCTTAAGGTGGCTGCTAGCCAGCCCTAATGCTTCTTGACTGCCGCCACCCTTCCTCAGCTTTGGGAATCAGCCCAAGTGTGATGACCGCAACAGTGAAACCCTAAGAACATAGTACAGTTGTGTACACTTACCATAAATGTAGATGTTAGTGTATTCACTGTTGCAGTCCTGGTTTCCCTTTTTCCGGCCCCATGGCTTTCTCTGTCCTTTCTACTTATCCTCTTTATGGCCATCTTTTATGGCAGAGGTATTTTACATTTTACTTGGTGTTCCACTCTATAATAGCTTCCTATTTTGGGGGCTCCTGACATCTGGGGCAAGAAACTTGTGTAATGGTGCCGGCTGCATGTTTTATACCCCCTGACAACCTGATGTCATGGAAGAGGTGACAGCATCCGATGCAGAAATCCAAAGACTCTGGTATTTGGGCCGACTGAGGGCTACCTGCAGGCAGATAACCCAAGTGTGATTACTGCAACAGTGAATACTTTCATCTACATTTATGGTGAGTGTACACTAATTTTGCTTCCCCCCCCAAAACAGGCAGCAGAACTTCTGCTCAAAAACCCACTCTCCTCTATCATGGAGACGCTTTCAGCATCTCTTGGGAGGGGAAGTTCGTTTATGCCTCCCCCCCTCATTCTTACTGATTCGGAAAGTCGTCCTGAAAATTCAGAAGGACAAACCAAATGACTCCCTACTGACCAAGACAGCACTGGTTCCCCCTACTTCACAAACTAGCCAAGGGCAATCACTTCAAGTTACCCTACAAGGTGGACCTACTATCACAAGACAAAGGAACTGTCCTGCACCCACAGTTGTTGTCTGACTTTGTGGGTGATAAAACTTTGATCCCTTTCAGACACCACTACTCAGAGGACGTGCTTTCAGTCCTAAGGGAGGCAAGGAAACCTACCACCAGAAAATCTTACCTGGCTAAATTGGAAATATTTGCAAAATGGTGTCTCCAAAAGGGAAGGGACCCTAGCTCTGCTGAGGTTCCCCTGTTTCTAAACTACTTGTCAGTTGATAAGTGGCCTTTTTTCTGTAGAAAACCTCTGCCATATCAGCCTACCTCTGGAACCCCCCCTTGCTAGCCAGGCTTGATGTAAAGCTCTTCCTTAAAGGGGTCTTGCACATGACCTCCTAAGAAACCTATCCCTCAGTCTTGGGACCTTAACAATATCTTAGAGAAATTAACCCAACAACCCCTTAAACCTGCCTGGGCCTTCCTCCTTACAGATGTGTACATGGAAACAGTCCTGCTGGTGGCTATCACTTCAGCCAGAAGAGTGTCAGAATTGCAATCTTTAATGCCCTGTCCCCCCTACAGTCTTTCACAAATACAGGGTGTCCCTGTGAACCACCCCTCCTTTATGCCTAAGGTCAATTATCTCTTAACCAGTCCATCTGCCCACCTTTTCCCCCTTCCCCACTAATGAAGGGGAGAGGATACTGCACTCCTTGGATGTGCACAGACAACTTAGATTTTACCTGGACAAGACCAAGGCAATCAGAAAGACTTAACCAGCTTTGTCTCCTTCCACCCCCGAGCCCTGGGCAAGGCTTTCTCCAAGCAAACCATTGCATGCTTGAGCAAGAAAGCAATTTGGTTCTGCTACTCTCACCATGGAAAGGAACCCCCAAGAGGAATCTAGGCCCATTCCACTAGAGCTGTGGCCACGTCATGGGCTTTCATGAAAGGCCTAGACACAGCATCCATTTTGGAGGCCGCCACCTGGGCCACTATCCACACCTTTACCAAGCATTACAAATTAGACCAAGTTTCCAGAGCTAGGACAGGATTTGTCAGGGCAATCCTGCAGGGTCTTGTAGAACCCTCTTCATCTACCACCACCCTCTCATCCTCTTAAGCTGTCGTACACTCCCACACCTAGAGTACTGTCGCATAGGAATAGGACAGAAGTTATGTAAAATCTTACCATGACCATAGATGTCCTTCTCTTCCATGCCTTCTTCCTACCTGTCGTCCTCTTTCATTCCTTCCTGCCCACCAGTCCCTCCAGGTCTTATTCCTTACCTGTACTACCTACTTTACAGTAGGACTCCGTCACACACCTGTAAACAACTGGCATCCCTCCTGCTGGGCCTTTCTCTGCCTGCTGGACTTCAAGTTCTGAGGATTGTGCATGCGGACTTCACATTTAAGACCCCTGGTTTATGGCCCTACATGTGACATCCCACGCACACTGCAATAGCCAAGCTGAAGCTTTTGTATAAACACAGACGTACGACTCGCCTGAGGGCAGGAAAGCCTTCACCTAGAATACTGCAACATGGAAGAGAAGGACATCTGTGGTTATAGTATGATTTTACACAACTATTCTTTGCCCTTGGCAAGAGAAGGGGGAACCACCATAAGTTGCCACACAAGGTGGACCTGCTCACACAACAGGAAGGGATCTCTTTCATCCACACCTGGAGATGCTCTGTTTAACCCTCTGGGTGATATCTCTTGATAGCGGTACTCTGAGGATGTGCTGTCCATCCTGCAGGAGGCCAGGAAACCCACTACCAGGTGATCCTATGTTTCTAAATGGTAAAGGTTCTCCAGATGGTGTGTCTGAAGGCAAATGGGACCCCTTCCAAGTGGATGTTCTACTAGTTCTAGCCTCTGTGTGAGCACTCATAAAATCAGAAGTTTCATATTCTTCAGTAAAAGTCCACTTATCTGCCATTTCTGCCTGCTTATCTTTGGCTCCACATCTTTCCAGGCTGGATGCCAGACTATTCCTAAAAGGGGTTCTCCACGTCAGACCACCAAAGAAACCTACCCCTTCCCCTTTCTGCGACTTAAACTACGTACTGGAGAAACTCACTGTTGCCCCCTTTGAACTAGCAAGTTCTGCTTTTCTGCAGATGTGCACCTTGAAAACTCCTATTAGTAGCCCTTCACCCAGAAGGGTCTCAACGACAAACACTCATGGCATCTCCACCCTACACAATCTTCCACAGTTGGGATGACCCATCGTACCAATCCCTCCATGCCCAGAGTGGTCAGTGAGCTGTCCCTCAATCAGTCCATTTGTTTATCCACCTTCTCCTCCTTAGTATGACAGTGAGTACTCAACTCCTTTGTCCACAGGCAAGTTAAGGTTCTGTCTGGACAAGAACAAAGCCGTTTTAAGTCCAATCAGCTCTGTCCTTCCACCCCAGGTCCCTGGGAAAGGCTGTATCCAGACAAACTATATCCTCTTGGATATGAAAAACTATTTCCTTCTGCTACTCTTACCATGGCAAAGACTTGCTTTGTAATGTTGAGGCACATTCTACAAGAACCGTGGCCTCTTCAGGAGCCTTCCTCGAAAAGGCCTGGACACAAGCCACCATTGAGGCAGCCACATAATCCTCTGTGCATACCTTTACCAAACACTACAAATTGGACTGTCTCCTGAGCCAGGGCAGGATTTGCAAGGGCAATCCTGCATGGATTCCTGGGAATTGCAGATGTTCTTTGTGCTTCACTATAGCTAAAGGCCTGTGCTGGGGCAGGAGCAAGAAATCCCAAAGCCTTTTTTTTCCTCTTGGGGGGGGGTGCAGAGGGGAGTAGAGTCCTCAGCATCAGAATCCTCATAGGTAGACAAGGGTAAGTCCTGGTCATCAGGGGAAACAAATTTCAGAATCCTGGTCAGAAGTATCATAAGCAAACTGTCCTAGGTCTCTTAGAGGGGGGGAAGGTTGGCTTCCCCTGATTAAAGTAATAAGGTCTTCAGTCATTCTTATTTGTTCTTTAGGCATAGATGCCTGAACATGCGGTCTGGGTGTCAGTTTTCTAGGCATAGTTCAAGTTTTAGGCCTTGAAGATGGCGCTGGTTTAATATGCAAGTCAGGCCTCAATACACCCTCAGAAGCTGGTGCCTGCACAGCAGCTCCGGACCCATCCAAGGTAGACATCCACAGGTTCCATGGTTGAAGCACCTCACGGCATACCGGACTCAGAATGGGTATCAGTAGAGGCCTGTGAATCTGAAGTAGCGGGTATCAGGGGCTGTGAAAGCGCCTCACTGAGTACCAGCGAACTGGGCGGTCTGTTTCTTTGGAATGTTGGTAGTCTGGCTTAGCGAAGACCTATCAGGATAATTGAACAGAGCACCAAAAATATTTAGAAGCGCAAATATATCGACTACGTATAAGGCACAAAACTGACAGCGAGGTATGTTGTGGTCAGGGCCTAGGCAAGGAATACAGTACGAATTAAAATCTTTGAGGTATTTGCTTTCCACAAGAAATGCAATTTACTTTTACTGACATCTGTTTAGAGCAAGAAAGTTTCCCCAACGGGGAACTTAACTTTTAGTTGAAGACTTTGGTTCTGAAACTCGAAAGAAAATTTCAGAAGTCTACCAGCACTTGCAATGTGCTTCGGGCACCACACTGCAAGAAAGACTGGTGTAATGACGTCGGCTGCATGTTTCATACCCCTGACGTCATGGAAGAGAGAGCAAGTGAGACAGGCCGACTGAGGGCTACTTGCAAGCAGATAACCCAAATGTAATGACTGCAACATTGAATACAATCTAAGATCTACATTTATGGTAAGTGTACACAACTGTATTTTCCTTCCACCCTTTCCTGATCTTTGTGTTTCACTGTTGCAGTCGTTACATTTGGGTTGTCTGCCTGAAGGTAGCTCTCAGCCGACCTAAATACCAGAGTCTTGGTTCCTTGCGTCAGATGCTGTCTTTTTTTTTCCATGTCGTCAGGGGTATAAAACATGCAACTGACACCAAGACACCAGTCTTTCTTGCCGTATGGTGCCCGAAGCAGAAGCAGTTCACAAGTGTCAATTGGCCGACTTTTGAAATTTTCGTTTGCGAGTTTCAGCACCGAAGTCTACAAAAAAAAGCTAAGTACCCCGTTGGGGATCCTTTTTCTTGCTCTTAACCGATGTCAGCAAAAGTTAACAATTGTATTACCTGTGGAAAGCAAATACCTCAAAGATTTTCATTCATACTGCATTACTTGCTTAGGCCCAGACCACGACTTCCCTTGCTGTCGGTTTTGTGCCTTATTCAACCTCTGAACTATTCGTCTATTTTTGCAGCAAATTATTTTAGTACTCCATTTATCCAGAAATGGCTGATATTACGAAAAAATGTAAAGATAGAGACCGCATTGGTCCAAAATGACGACGCTTCCGTAAAGCTAGTTGCCAGTTCACTGGTACTCAGGTGCTTTCGCAGCCCCTGATACCCGCTTCAGATTTGCAGGCCTCTACTGAGATCCATTCGGAGTCTGGTATGCCGCGAGATGCTTCTTTGACTCTGGAACCTGCGGATGTCTCTACCTTGGATGGGTCCAGAGCCGCTGTGCAGGCACTGGCTTCTGAGGGTGTATTCCCGCCTACAGATTTGTATTTCAAACCGATGCCATCTTCATCAAGGCCTAAAACTTGACCCATGCCTAGAAAACTGATGTCCACACCCGCATGGTCAGGCCCATATGCTTAAACGCTTAGAATGGCTGAAGACCTTTTTAATCCGGGGAAGCCAGCCTTCCCCCTCTGAGACCTGGAACTGATTTGTTTCTTCTGATTACCAGGATTTGCCTTTATCTACCTATGAGGATTCTGATGCAGCAATTCCATTCCCTCTGCTTCCCCTCCCAGAAGAAATTTCTTTTGATGAAACCTTGCAAACTGTCTTGGGGAACATTTCCGCTGGGGAAGCCAGGATTACTCTCCAAAAATAGGCTTGGGGAATTCTTACTCCTCCCTCAACACAGGCCTTTAGCTATCCCTCCTGTTCTGGACATTGTAGATGTCTTGGAATCTAGCCTGGCCCCAGACACTTTACCTCCAGCTCCCAGAAAACCTGACTGGTATTAGAGTACCAGACTTACAAGTTCCTATTCAAGAATCCTACTGCGGATCCAGAGACCATTTCCCAAGGACCAAAGGGGTATTGGCTACTGCTGCCAAAATCCCTACCCCCTCTGATTCCAGAGCCTTGGACAGATGGGGTAAGAAGGTATACACTTCTGCTACTTTGGCCATTAGGGCCTTAAATTGCTAGTTTCATATGTTAAAGTATCAGCAGCATATTATGGGCCTTAAACAGAAAATGATGATTCCTGACCATAAAGAATTACAGGATTTAATGCATTCTGCTGAACAAGTTGGTAAATGTTGCAATGTGGTTTTGACTCTAGAAGCATCTTGCAGGGCTGCTGTCACTGGATCTGTACTTAGAAGGCATGCTTGGCTTAAGGAGCAAAACTTGCCAGATCATGTTAAAGCTAAATTACTGGATGCTCCCTTAAACCAAGGCCGCCTGTTTGGAAACAAAGCAGAAGTCCTTAAAGATGGAGGAAAAAACTAAATCTATGCAAACTGTTAAAGATTTCCTGCAAGTACAGCCTCCCAGATTTAGTAGGCATTGGCCTTCTAAGAATTGGTCCTTTCCAGTCTGTTCCAGGCTTTCTCAGTCCAAACCCAGGAACAGCAGGCCACGTAGGCTACAGTCTGTCTACCCACAGGCCTAAGCAGTGGGGGGCTCCCACTTCCAAAGCTGGAAGTAAGACACCCCCCTATGGAAAAATGTCACAATGACTTGAGCTTAACCCTTCCAAGTCCTGCTCAGCTGCCTGCTTCCTTAGGAGGAAAGCTTGCGCTAAATGCAAAAAAAACTGGGAACTCTACCCAGGACAAATAGGTTTTAAATAGTTTTCCAAGGATACAGATTCCACTTCCACACCTTACCAACCCCAAATGGTTGGCCAGACAAATGATTGGACTGAGGCTCAACAACAGGTTCTCTTAGTATGAGGGCTATTCAGCCTGTCCCAGCAGAAGGGGCCAAGGTTTTTACTCAAGACATTTCCTGGTACCCAGAAAAGACAGCTCCTGGTGTCCTATCCTGGACCTGTCTTCTAAACACCTTTTTGGCAATCCCAAAATTCAAAATGTTAACACTTCAACTGCTTCCTGTGCTAGGCAAAGATGCCTGGTTAGCAACCTTAGATTTAAAGGAAGCTTGCCTGCACATTCCAATAAGGGAATCTTGCAGGAAATACCTATGCTTCAGAGCAGGCTCCATGCACCATCAGTTCTCTGCACTTCCCTTTGGCTTATCTACTGCGCCAAGGGTATTCATAAAGTGTCTAGATCCAGCCATTGCACTTTGCAGGCAGAGAAATATTCAAATACACCCATACCTGGACGATTGTCTGATTCAGGCAGAAAGCCAAGGACATGCTATGAACATCTGGCATTTGTAAAGAAACTAACCTCGCTGGGGTACACCATAAAATAAAATCTAGTACCCTGCCAACAGATTGTATTCCTCGGAGCAAGATTGAACACCACTTCGAAGATGTTTCTCTGGTGTAAGGTAAGCCAAGTTTGACAGCCTACTTCAAACTATGACCTCAAAGACCCAGCTATCTGCAAGGAACATCCTACAAGCCCTGGGGTTCGTGGCCTCTTGCATTCTACTAATTCCATATGCAAGACTGCATATGAGGAAACTACAATGGTATCTAAAAAGCCTATGGTGTCAACATTCTCAGGACCTAGTATCAATGAATTCCTATTATTCCTTGTATAAAGACAGTTTCTTTGGTGGGCAGAGGGCTGCCACCTCAGCAAGGGGCTCCCTTTCAATCTACCCCCTGCTGCCCAAACCCTGACTACAGACGCGTCAGACTATGCATGGGGGCTTACTTGGCAGGGCGGTGCATTCAGGGCGGATGGAGCCCAGAGTCAGTTGCACCTGCATATCAACCAAAACGAAATGTTGGCTGTACAGAATTCCCTGACAGCCTTCAAGGACCGCATCCTTCCAAGACGATTATTGATAGACTGGCAACACCACAGTTACGTGGTACATAAACAAGCAGGGGGGAACCCACTCGTACCCTCACTGCAGACTAGCCATGGCTCTGTGGAACATAGCCTTTAGCTACCAAGTGCACCTCTAAGCTCAATTCCTGCCAGGCAAGCTAAATTCACTGGCAGACCTTAGCAGAAATCTCATGGACCCACACGAATGGAAACTGCAACCAAAAATATTCAACCTTTTGAATAAATGGGGGGGACTCAAGAGATTTTTGCCTCCCCACAGAACTACCAATTGGACAAATTCTGCTCAAGGACTCCCCACAGTCGAGATTGGAAAGTGGATGCCCTTTTACCTGGGAAAGCCTCTCTGTTTATGCCTTCCCCTTCTACCTCTCTCGAAGGTTCTGCTAAAGGTCAAACAGGACAAACCAAGGACAAGTCTTATTGCACCAGACTGGCCTCGCCAGCACTGGTACCTCCTCTTGTGCAGCATGATACTGCTGGATCCATGGCACCTACCTCAGACACCTTCCCTGCTGTCCCAGCAGGCGGGCCAGATTCTGCACCCTCAGCTTCAAACCCTGAATCTTGCAGCCTGGCTAATTCCTTGAGCTCTCCAATAGCATCCATCAGTAAGTAGGTGCTAGAGGTCATTCTGGAAGCAAGGAGACCTAGTACTAGAAAATCCTATGCTGAAAAGTGGAAAAGATGCTGTTCCTAGAGCCAGACCCAGGGTATGGGCAGTATGCTGCCCAGTTTACCTCATTCTTCAGTACTTACCAGAAATGCTCCACAAAAGCCTATCCTAGTCAACTAAAATTCATGCCTCTGCAGTTTCAGCACATTATAATACTGAACCTCCCCTCTTCTCTCACCCCTTGTTAAAGCAATTCCTCAGAGGGGCTAAAAATTTAAGACCCCCCAGCCGAGCCCCTACTCCAGCCTGGGACCTTAACTTTATATTGGAAAAGCTCACTGTCCCTTCATTTGAACCAGCTGGCTACAACTGCAGAGTTGAAATTCTTTTCTTGGAAAACAGCCTTCCTTCTAGCCTTCACTTCAGCAAGAAAGTCTCATGGTGGAGCCCTTCATTGTCTTCCATGCAGACAGGGTTTCCCTCAGGACCAATCCTTCCTTTATGCCCATTGTGGTGTCTTGTGTGGCCCTACATCAGTCCATTAATTTGCCTACCTTCCACAAAACAAAACAAATTCTGCACTCTTTGGACGTGCACAGACTACATTGATTTTATTTGGACAGGATTAAGCCTCTTTGATCAGCTGCTAGTTGTCTTTGCTGCAGGGGCACAGGGGAAGGCCATTTCAACGCAAACCATTTCTACATGGATAGCCCATTGCATTCATTTCTGCTATATGCGCCATGGCAAACCTACCCCACAGGGGGATAAGATCACATTCCACCAGGGCTACATCTACCTCTACAGCCTTTCTCAGAGGGGTCCCTACCAGGGACCTCCTAGAAGCTGCTTACCTGGAGCTCTGTTCATACCTTCACCAAGCATTACCACATGCCTATTTTTTCTAAATCCAGAGCTGGTTTTGCCACTGCAGTTTTTCAGGGCTTAATAGTTGGTCCTAATGCTCTCTAACTTCCTCTTCCTTAGCTTTAGGAATCTACCCAAATGTAATGACCAGCAGTGAAACACTAAGAACATAGTACAGTTCTGTACACTTACCATAAATGTAGATGTTAGAGTGTTAGAGTATATTCACTGCTGTGGTCCTGGTTACCCTCCCTCCAGCCCCCTGACTTTCTTCACTCTACCTTTCCTTGTTTGGTGTATTTGAGCTTTCTGGTTTATTTGCTTTTTGTTGGTGTAACATAACACAATTGCTTCCCATTATGGGGGCACCTGGGGCAAGAAAAACTGATGTAATGGCATCTGCTGCATGTTTTATACCCCCTGATGACCTGACGTCATGGAAGAAGAGCGCATCCGACACAGTGATCCAAGACACTGGTATTCAGGCCGGCTGAGGGCTACCTGCAGGCAGATAACCCAAATACAGTGAATAAAACTTAACATCTATGGTAAGTGTACACAACTGTACATGTTCTTTGTGTTTCACTGTTGCAGTCATATTTGGGTAATCTGCTGGCAGGTTGCCCTCAGTCGGCCTGAATAACAAAGTCTTGGGTCCTGTCTGTTGCTGTCTCTTCCATGACGTCAGGACATCAGGGGTATAAAACATGCAGCCAACGCCATTTTATTCAGTCTTTCTTGCCGCACGGTGCCTGAAGGAGAAGTAGTTCGCAAGTGCCGGTCGGCAGACTCCTGAAATTTTCACATTAGAGTTTCAGAACCAAAGTCTTCAAACTAAAGCCAAGTACCCCGTTGGAGAAGCTTTTTCTTGCTCCTTACCGAGGTCAGTAAAAGTTGATAATTGCATTACTTGTAGGAAGCAAATACCTCAAGGATTTTCATTTGTACTGTATTCTTTGCCTAGGGCCCAGATCATAACATGCCTTGCTGTCTGTTTTGTGACAGATTTAACGAACGCACTAAGCGTCTGTATATTTTTGCTTCTAAATATTTTGGATCAAGATTTAATTATCCTGAAATGTCAGTTGGCAATCAGACAACCGGAGTTCACAAGAAGCGCAAAGAAAGACAGAGGTCCAAAACCGACGAAGCTTCTTGTAAGCCAGTCGAAGCCCCTGATACCCACTACTTTTGAGTCGCAGGCCTCTACAGAGAACCATTCGGAGTCTGGTATGCTGCGAGATTGAGTATTGAAACTGCGGATGTCTCTCCCTTGGATGGGTCTGGAGCCGCTGAGCAGGAACCAGCTTCTGAGGGTGTTTTCAGGCCTCAACATTTTTATATTAAACCACCAGCCTCAACGACAAGATAAAAAAAAATCTGTCTAAAAAACCGATGCATGAGCCACGTGCTCAGGCCCCTATACCTAAAAAAACAGATTATCAAAATGGCTGAGGACTTAATTACCTTGATTAGGGGTTCCCAACCCCGTCCCCTGCTAGGAGGCCTAGGCAAGGCACTGATTATGAATCTTTAGATCAGGTTTCCATTTCTTCTGATCAAATCTTTAGATCAGGTTTCCATTTCTTCTGATCAGGAATTTTCTATTCCACCCTATGAGGATTCTGATGCAGAAGAATCCATCCAATCTGCATCTCCTCCTGAGGATTTCTCTCTTGGAGAAACTTTGCATACTTTAAGGGAACATTTTCACTTGGAGAGTCGGGACTTCTCTGAATCAAAAAAGAGGCTTGGGGATTTCCTTCTTCCTCAGCATAGGCCTTTGGCAATACCTCCTGTATTACATTGTTGTTGTTTTCGGAATCAAGCATGGCTCCTGATTCCCTACCTCCGGCTCCTAGTATGCCAGACAGATGTTACATGGTTCCTGACTCGCACAAATTTCTGTTCAAAAATCCTGCTGCTGATCCTGAGACTATTTCACAGGGTCCCAAGGGTGTAAAGGCCTCTACAGCCAAAAATCCTACCCCCCTCTGATAGATTCCAGGGCGCTGGATAGATTGTGAAAGGTTTATATGTCTGCAGCCTTGGCAATTAGGGCCGTAAACTGCCAGTTTCATTTGCTTAAATTTAAAAGGAATGTTATGGGCTTACTGAAACAGAAAATGTTTTTCTGATTGTGTGGAAAATAGTTACAGGAATTATTGCATTCAGCAGAACAGGTTGGAAAGCATACTTTGCAATGTGGTTTTGATTCCATGGAGGCCTCTTGCAGGGCTGCAGTTACTAGATCTGTGATTAGAAGGCATGCCTGGCGCAAGGAGCAAAATCTGCCTGATCATGTTAAAACTAAATTGTTGGATGCCTGTTTGCAGCATGATACTCTGTTGTAAGGCAGAAGAGGTTTTAAAGAAAATGTAAGACAAAGCTAAATCTATGCAAACTGTGAAAGATTTCTTGCAAGTGCAGCCACCCAGGTTCAGTAGACACTGGCCTATTAAAAATTGGTCCTTTCCTGTGTCCAACACAGCCACTCAAGGCAAATCCAGTTGCTCAAAAGGCTCCAGATACCAATCACAGGGTTCTTACAGGTCAAAGCAGTGGGGTGCCTCCACCTCCAAATCTGGAGGAAACAAAGCACAGCCCTACAGTAAGCGGTCTCGATGAATTCCCTCTACCTTTACCAAGCACTTATCTTCTGGCAGCCCCCTTGGTGGGAAAACTAGCACTTCATGCACAGAAATTGGCAGTTAATTACCTAGGACAAGTGGGTATTAAACATAGTATCCCAGAGGTACAAATTTCATTTCCATACTTTGCCAATTCCAAACTTTGGCCAGATCTGCCACAAAATCAATGGGCAGAGGCTCAGAAACAAGTTATGTCCCTCATGGATATGGGGGCTATTCAACCAATACCAGAAAAGGAAAAATGACAAGGTTTTTATTCAAGACTTTTCCTGGTACCCAGAAAAGACCATACCTGACGTCCAATATGGGACTTATCGATTTTGAGCACGTTCCTGGACATTCCAAAAGTCAAAATCCTGACTTTACAACAGCTACTGCCTATGCTGGGCAGGAACGTTTGGTTAGTGACTCTAGACTTGAGGCATACCTGCATATCCCAGTAAGGGAATCATGCAGAAGATACCTCCGCTTCAAGGCAGGTTTTTTGCATTACCTATTCTCTGCACTGCCCTTTGGCATATCTACTGCGCTCAGGGTCTTTACAAAGTGCCTGGCCCCAGTAATTGCATTCTGCAGACAAAGAAGCATACAAATTTATCCTTATCTGGATGACTGTCTCATTCAAACAGAGGACAAGGACACTCCATCTGGCCTTTGTAAAAAGGCATCTAACATGCATATAGGGTACACAATAAACGAAAAGAAATCCCAACTGGTATCCTCAGTTACATTCCTGGGTGCAAGCTTGAATACAACTGCCCAGATGGCGTACTTTACACCAGACAAATGCAGCGGACAACATACTTAAAACAAATGGCCACAAAAACCCAGTTATCTGCGAGACAAATTCTGCAGACTTTGGGGTTCATGGCATCCTGCATTCTACTAATTCCATATGCGAGACTGCATATGAGGAAACTACAATGGTACCTAAAAGTTTATGGAGTCAACATGGTCAGTCTGGAAACAATGATGCCTCTCATTCCCTCCCTGCAACGGGAGTTTCTTTGGTGGGCAGACATGTCACCAAAACAAGGGACTGTCATTCACTCTACACCCTGCCACCCAAACCCTAACTACAGACTCGTCAGACTATGCTTGGGGGGCCCACCTGGCAGGGAGTTGCATTCAGGCAAATGGAGCCCAAAACAAATGCATCTGCATATCAACCAGAAAGAGATGCTAGCCGTTCAGAATGCTCTGACAGCCTTCAAGGACTTACTTCACCCAGGGCAACTACTGTTAGACTGACAACACCATGGTTATGTGGTACATAAACAAGCAGGGGGGATACACATTCCTATCCCCTTTGCAGACTAGCCATGGCATTGTGGAACACAGCTTTGACTTGCCAAGTACATCTTCAAGCTCAATTCCTGCCAGGAAAACAAAATACTGACAACACCATGGTTATGTGGTACATAAACAAGCAGGGGGGATACACATTCCTATCCCCTTTGCAGACTAGCCATGGCATTGTGGAACACAGCTTTGACTTGCCAAGTACATCTTCAAGCTCAATTCCTGCCAGGAAAACAAAATACTCTGGCAGACGACCTAAGCAGAAATCTTATGGACCAGCACGAATGGAAACTGGATCCACAAATCTTCAGCATGTTAACACAGAAATGGGGGAGCCCAGACATATTTGCCTCTCCCCAAAATTATCAGCTGGACAAATTCTACACAAGGACTTATCACAGAAAAGCATGGAAAGTGGATGCCCTATCCTTCAGTTGGAAAAACCTATCAGTCTATGCCTTTCCCCGTCTGCCTCTTCTCTCCAAGGTCTTACTAAAAGACAGGAAAAACCAAAAATGATCCTAGTTTCTCCGGACTGGCCTCTCCAGCACTGGTACCCAATTCTAAGGAATGTCTCAACTTCCTCCTTGGTACTTGCCTCAAATACCTCCTCTACTATCTCAGCAGCAGAATCAAATTCTGCACACTCCACTCCAAACTTTGATCCTTGCAGCATGGCTGATCATTTAATTCAGACACCTCTCAGTAAATCTGTGATGGATGTCATTTTGGAAGCCAGAAGGCCTAGTACTAGAAAATATTATGCTGATAAATGGAAGAGATTCTGGGCTTGGAACCAAGCACAAGGAACGGACACAGCAAAGCCCAATATTCCTCAGATTTTACAATGTTTGAGATGCTTGACAAGGTCTTATCATTTTCTTCAATAAAAATACATGCCTCTGCCATCTTGGCTCATTACAACACCAAGCCTCCCCTCTTTTCTCATCCTCTGCTTAAACAGTATCTGAGGAGCCAAAAATTTAAGGCCTACCAGAAGATCACCAACTCCTGCATGGGACCTCAACTTTGTGCTGAAAAAACTCACCCTGCCTCCTTTTGAACCAGCAGCTACTGCGGATATAACATTTCTGTCTTGGAAAACTGCTTTTCTCTTGGCAGTCACTTCAGCAAGAAGGGTTTCAGAACTACAGGCTGTCATGGCTGTGGAGCCTTTTATTACATTTTACCCGGACAGGGTGTCCTTCAGGACCAATCCTTTTATGCCTAAGGTGGTATCCAGTGTGGCTCTTAACCAGACAATTCACCTGCCAACATTTTACCCATGTCCACAGAACAAGGAGGAGCGGATTCTGCATTCATTTGATGTACACAGACCACTAAGATTCTACTTGAACAGGACCAAATCTCTAAAAGTCTGAGCAACTACTGGTAGCATTTGCTGCAGGGTCAGAGGGGAAGGCTATATCAAAGCAGACCATTTCTAAGTGGATAAGCCACTGCATTCGTTTCTGCTACTTGCACCATGGTAAACCTGTGGCCAAGGGGATCAGGTCACATTCCACTAGGGCTGCCTCTACCTCAGCAGCTTTTCTCAGAGGGGTTCCAACTAAAGACATTCTAGAGGCTGCTACTTGGAGCTCTGTTCATACCTTCTTAAAGCATTATTTGCCTCCTCTCCAAATCCAGGGCAGACTTTGCCACTGCAGTTCTGCAGGGCCTTATAGCCGCTCCTAATGCTATTTAGTTCAGTCCTCCCATCCATAGCTTAGGGATTCTCCCCAAATGTAATGACTGCAACAGTGAAACACCAGCATAGTGCAGTTGTGTACATTTACCATAAATGTAGATGTTAGTGTATTTACTGTTGCAGTCTGGGTTACCCACCCGCCATCCCCCTTTCTATACCTTTCACTATACTCAAAAGCCTTTGTGGTGTATTTGCTTTTAGTTGAAGGTAGTCTGTTTCTAAAAGTGCATCTATATATTTACGTTTTTTATTCATATATATATATATCTATATATATATATATATCTATATATCTATATATACACACATACATATATACATTTTTTTTTGCTCCCCATTTGGGGGCATCTGTGGCAAGAAAAACTGAATAAAATGGCGTCGGCTGCATGTTTTATACCGCTGACTACCTGGCTTCATGGAAGAGGAGACAGCAACCGACGCAGGACCCAAAACTGTTGTTCAGGCTGACTGAGGGCAACCTGCCAGCAAATTACCCAAATGTAATGACTGCAACAGTGAATACACTCCCAACATCTACATTTATGGTAAGTGTACACAACTGTACTTTTCTTGCTGTGGCGCATTCCTACAGTAAGAATACTGCAACATCAGAATAGGACATAAATTAGTGTAATATCTTACCATAGCTATAGATGTCCTCTTCCATGTTGCAGTATTTCACACACCCTTCATTACATATACCCTGTCTAGATGGCATCTTTCTTGGATTCCTTGGACTGTTGCCCGACTGGGCAGTCATTTGAGTTTTGTGCATGTGGACGTCACATTTAATGCCAGTGGTTTATGGCCCTGCGTGTGACTCCCACTCACCTGGTTACAACCAGGCTTAAGCTTTTGCATAGGAGCTGGACATTTGGGTTGCCTGAGGCAGAGGATCCCACAGTAAAAATACTGCAACATGGAAGAGGACATCTGTGGTTATGGTAATCTTTTTACACAACTAATCTTGCCTAAATTCTAAAAACTATCCTGCTAAACCAAGCTTTGTTAGGAGGGCACCTGCTCCTTCCGCTTCAAAGGAAAGGGGCTAGGAAACCCTCATCCCCCAGGACAACTCCCAATCTACCCTCAGGCATCCTTTTCCAGACAGACCAAACAACCCACAACTGCCTAAATACCCTCTTCCATATCCCCCTTTCTACCCACATTTGTCTCTCCCTGTGGCAACACAACTGCTGGGTTTTGTCAGTAGTGGTGACCTGACAGGAAAAGCAGTTATCAAAAGGTATACCCCTTCCAAAAAAATCAAATCTACCCGATATCCCATGTCATCCAGGATTTACCATGTCAGGGCACCATAGAGAGGGTTCCAACAGGAACAGAGGGTTAAGGCTTTTACTCCAGGCTCTTCCTGGTCCTTGAAAAGGAGGGCCTTTGGATGCCTTTACTGGAACCTGTCCCTGTAAACCCTTTCCTGTGTGTACCTTTTCCACATGCTATCCCTACAAACCTTTCTTCCACTGACAACCCGGCACCTTCATGGCCACTTTGGTCCTGATGGAGTCATACCTCCATATACACATCCACCCAGACTTCAGTAGATTTCTGCATTTTGCTGTCATCCTCCTCGCACTAGCAATTTACTGTCTTGACTTTGGTTTGTCGCAGTAGCCTTCTACAGAACAAAAGGCATTTACAGATTTACCCTTACCTGGATAACTACCTCATCCAAGCAGAAGAGGCAAGTGCTCAAGTACGTTTGCAATACACTCTCTCCTACGAAGTCTGTGGTTTACTCAACCTTCTGAAGTCTTCCCTCACTCCATCCCAAGATCAGATTTTCTTGGTTGCAGAATAAGGACGGATTTCATGAAGGCCTTCCCACAAGACTGTCACTTCTCTAACCAGCTTTTTCCAAAACCTAACTAGTCACCCACATCTCTGCCAGGGAATTTCTCCGCCTTCTGGGCTTAAAGGCAGCTACTCTTCCTATGCTTCCCCTTGCCAGGTTGCACATGAAGTTGCAGTGGTACTTTAAAAATGTCTGGTCCCAGCACAATCCCCTCCTGGATTTAAGTGCCCTTCCTGCCCTGCCTGAAAAGAATTGGGGTGGTGGATCCAACAAATAAGCCAGAATCCAGGTCTCCCTCTACAGTCCACGAAGTCAGTCCAATTCATGTACACAGATGTCTGATCTGGGATGGGGGCCACTATGAACGGTCTCCAGGTGCAGGCTCAATGGAAGCCCTCCCTCTAGGAAAAAGAGGGAAATTATTGCTCTCATAGCTTTACAGACCTTCCTCCTGTTCATACACCCTGGTCTCTTAAAAGTTTTCACAGACCACACCGCAGTGATGTGGTACATCAACAAACTGGGGGGGGGGGGGCAGATCCTATTTACATTGCAGGCTAGCAATTCAATCATGGGAGTTGGCCACTCAGTACAGTGTAACACTACAGACTGTGTACATCCCATCAAGACCACCATCGGGCAGATTCAGTCAGCAGGTCAATGTCACAAATGGATGTTGCACAGGGATGTTTTCTTAGACATTATCCACCAGTGGGGACACCCCACAGGTCTGTTTTCCTCCCCTCAGAGCAGACTACAGCTGTTCTGCTCCAAACTCCCCTTACCACTAACCTGGAAAGTAGATGACTTTTCAGTCTCATGGAGGGGGCTGTTCTTTGCTTCCCTCCTTCCCTCTCATTCTGAAGGTCCTGCTGAAAATTCAGCAAAACAAACAAAAATCTTGCTGGTGACCCCCTGTTGGTCAAGGCAGCATTGGTTCCCCCTTCTCTCTCTTGCCAAGTGCAATCACCAAAAGTTGCCTCACATGGTGGACCTTCTCACACAATTGAAGGGATCCTTCATCTGCAAACCCTCAACCTTACCCTGTGGGTGATAAACTTCCGATACCTTTCAGACATCCGTGCTATCTGTCCTGCAGGAGGCCAGGTAACCTACTACGAGGAGATTCTATTTATCAAAATGGAAAAGTTTCTCCAGCTGGTGTTTTCAAAGGCATCTGCACCCCTTCCAAGTGCATGTACCTCTAGTTCTAGCCTGTGAGGGCTCCTAAAATCGGAGCGTTCGTACTCTTCAGTGAAAGTCCATTTGTCGGCAATTTCAGCCTGCTTTTACCTGTTGATCCACCCCTATTGAGATTGGAGGTGAAACTTTCTTGAGGTTCCACACATCAGACCATCAAGGAAACCTATCCCTCCTGCATGGGACCTTAACTTTGACGAAAAACTTACCAGTTCCCCCTTTGAACCTGTAGCTTCTGACACTACATATGTGCACCTGGAAGACTGTCTTGTTAGTGGTCCTTCAGCTAGTCTGAGCTGCAAGCACTCATCACTACTCCACCCTACACACACTTTCACAGGGCCAGGGTTTCTTTCTACTATCCCCTGCTTCATGCTCAGTGGTCAGTGAACTGTCTCTTAACCAGTCAGTCATTCTGTGGCAAAGGGAAGGTGGGTAAACGGACAGAGTGCTCCATTCCGTAGATGTTCACAGGCAACTGAGGTTTTACCTGGACAATACTGACGTTAGAAAGTCCAACTCTCATTTCATACCAGGGCCCTGGGGAAAGCTGTATCCAAACAGACTATCTTCCTGGATTTGCAAAACTATAGCCTTCTGTTTCTTTCCAGGGTAGAGAGTTAGCCCACACAAAGTCCACTCCATTAGATCATTGGCCTATTCAGGGGCCTTTCTGAAAGGCCTGGATAACGGCCGCTATCTGAGAGGCAGCCACATGATTTTTTGTACACACTTTCACTAAGCACTGCAAGTTGGAGAAATTGCCAAAGCAGGATTTGTGGATGTCACCTTTATGGCCCTGGCACCCACTAAGTTTAAGCTTTGATAGATGAGCCAAGGAGGATCACACCTGTGAGAATACTGCAACGTGAAAGAGAAGGCCATTTATGGTTATGGTAAGATTTTACACAACTAATCTTTCCCAACAGTAAAGTGGGTGTGCTGGAGTATTGATAAGTCTGAGGCAGAAGCTACTAGAAAAATCAGGAGCAAATATTGCGGTACTGTTTACTCTCTCTAGTGCGTACATGATTAACATCAGTCTGTCTTAAGTAGAAGCTAAATTCTTTCATTTTTTTCAAAGGGGTTGGGCATATAAGACCTTAGAAGTTTAGTACCACCCTCTCTGGAATTATTTTTATACCAGAAAAGCCAGTCATCCTGACTCAGAGTTGGAGTACCTTTTGTGGATGTCTAGAGGTAGTTACATCCATGAGGAAGTTAAGGGTTCTGATGGTTGCAAAATTTGTGTAAACCTCTCTACAGAGAATTCCTAAAAATGGTGCTTTTATTGCTAGAGGAGGTGGACTGCACTAGTCCTTAACTACAGGAATGCTGGAGAGCATTTATTGCACAGAATGCCAAGACATGTTGGACACTAGGATTTGTTCATTAAAATCTGATCTTTTTCCCCTTCATGAAAGAAAGGGATTCCTTAGCTGTAAGGAGTATGCAAATGTCAGTGGTTGGTATGTTTGTATTGCCTTTGGCTGTAAGTGCAGCTGAACACTTCTGGACAGTACTCTGGCTCATTTTACAAGAGCTGCAGCGTTTTTAAATGCTTGTGTGTGCAACTGACATAGCACCAGGGACTAAAAGCAACAAGCTTAATCTTGGGATAGGATAGTTTTGCACAGCCATGTTCGTGGACAATGCCCATCACTTTGGGGGTTTGTCTTACTGCCCAGAATTCTCATATGTTTGACTTGTTGCAGTGACCCTCTAATGTAATGAGCCCATAGCAGTAGATCAAGGGGAGGCAAAGCTTTACTCAAATCATTCTCTACTACTTTGGATCACTTTTTAGCAGACTCCATTTTTGTTGCATTTCATACTTTGGCTCAGTTTTTTGGTTTGTTTATATTGCAGGAACATTTCTATAAGGAAATAATTCCTGAAAGTTTGTGTTTACTAGTGCTTGTGTGAAAAGCTTATTACTCCGCACAATTCCTTATGCCAGTGCAAGACCAGTGGTATTTGCCATTTAGAGCTAAGAGCAGTGTAAGACCATTTAAACTAATGTAAATGTTAATGTTTGGGGAAAAGTTTGAAATGTGGATGGTGGGTGTAGTTTATGAAGTTTCACCTTTCCATATGTGAATTAACTAACAAATGGTTTTGCTAAACGTGTGGTGACTTTCAGCTAAAAGTAATTATTCTTGCAATTTTCAGGTGAAGAACAGAACAAAGAAGCGCTGCAGGATGTGGAAGATGAGAACCAGTGATATGTAATGGCCAACAAGTGACCCTCTTGCACCCTCAAGTCCAGTCTCCTTCCAGAGCACCCCAGTATCACACTGAGAAACCTCTGAATTTGACTTTTTCCACTGGTTCTCGGAAGTGTCTGCCCAAATGGGCACATTTTTATTTTACATGATTTAAGAAAATCTTGAAGGCATTGGTGAACTTCCTGGATTTTTTTACTGTGATGCCAGCATTTTAAGTTGTCTGAGACACTAACAGAACTAAGTTTTTCAGCATTATTTAACCCATCAATATATTTTTTCAATGTATAGAAATAAAAGATGGAATTGTAATCATAAGTGTTTAGTAGTAGCAGTCTCTTGTGACATCAGATGTGTTTGCCATTTTTCCATGTATGGCACAATAAGCCTATCAAGTGAGTAGTGTGCCAAAATCTTGCTTGTAGAGCATATAAAGATGGTATCTTTTTTTTAACTGGCTGAACTGATTTCTTATGATCAGAAGAGTTTTGGGATTGTATATTGAACCTGAAAACTGAATATAGTGGCTGTAGTGGTTTTGGTGTAGATGTCATGACTTTTTAGCTGTTGAAGTACTGTCTGCAAAGACTTTGTTGCTGAACACTGAATATAGCTGGTAACAGTTTAAAACTCCCTGGTAGCTCATATTTGCCTCTCTCCTGTTTTTTTCCTCCTGAAAGCAGGTTGGTGTTGGAGGTTGTTGACAGAGCCTGCATGTGTGTTGAAACATTCTCTTTGGTTTCTTTCTTATCCCTTCCTTCCACTTCCCATTTCTTGCTCTCTTCTGTCTTAGTCTACTCTTTTGTTCAGTATGTGTAACTTGAAGCTAATTTGTACTACTGGATATCTGACTGGAGCCACAGATACAGAATCTGTATTGTTCTTACTGAAACACAGCATGGAATTAACATTAAACTTAAATAAAACAAACTTAAATTAAAATGCTAGTAGACGTGTTACAGTTTTCCTGCTTTTATTTGAGAAACAGATGTGAACAATGGGGACGTTGGCTGCCTTAATTACCTGACTTAGTTAAATTTTTTGCTTGAATTTTTGACTGCCTACCTTTTCAGCATTTTATGTAGTACAGGTCAGAAGGCTTTCAGATATGCTAAATTCTTAAGATGCCATGTGTCCTTGATATGGACTTGGCAATAGTCTTATGTCTTAATGTGATAAGTGTTCAGTGCTTATTTGCTTGCTTGTTCTTATGATTGCAGTTTTGTAGCACAAGTACCTAGATGTTTGTTTTACTGTTGCAGTCCTGTCTTGTGGGATTTCCTGCCGTGGAAGCCCTTAACCAGACTACGAGTAAAATTCTTCCCCCTCCTGTAACTTGTGGATGCCTTCACTTGATTGTCAGAACGCTGGGGTATGTTAAGTCGCTGACCTGACCGTGGTTCTTTCTTGCCGTCTGAGCCTGAAGCAGACATCCAGTACTTGCGTTGGTCAGTCCTCACTAGTGAGAACTTCAAAAAGCTATGTACCACGTTTTGGAACTTTGCCTTTCTAACTAATGTCAGAAAAAGTTAACTGCCTCCTTTGTGGCAAACAAATTCCACACCAAGATTTTCATACTGTTACTTGTTTGGCCCCCAACCTATGATGTTCCCAACTGTTTCTGCAGACTATTGAACTCCAGAACTCTTCCATGTAGGACTGATATTTTAGCTAGATTTGTTAGTCCTGTTAATCTGTGTGGGATGGCATCTGTTTTGCGTCCGGACATCTGTGTGCCTAAATGCAAACAGCCTAAGCTTATGCCTTCTGAAGATGCTAGTTTGCCTTCAGCCTGCCAGAACTGGTTGTTGCGAAAGTCATTGAGGCACTTTCACAGCCCCTTACCACAGCTGAGGTGCTGGTGAAGGCCTTTATAAAGATTCTTTTGGAGGCTGATATGCCATTGGGCCCCTTAACATCAGCATCAGTTGAGTGCCATTCTTTGGTTGGGGCCAAGATCACTCTGCAGGTCTCTGCTTCCAGCAAATAAGAACTTTCATTACTTCTCAGAGGCATTCGGCTGTCTGCTTCCGATGCCTGCAGGCCTAAACAAAAACCTACTCCCCGGAAGTCTTCTACTTTTCATTCCAGCCTTTCTAGCTCCCAGTCAGACCTCTCAGCAGGACTTAAATTGGCAGAGGACCTGCATTCCTTGGTAAGGGGTAAACGCCCACCCTTTGAATCTACCTGTGGGAAGAGATGAATTTCCAGGGGATGTTCATAGTGTTTCACTGCTGCAGTCATTACACTTGGGTTATCCTGCCGTTAGGCGGTCCCGCAGTCTGCCAGAGTTTCAAAGTCTTGGTCTGGCGTCTGTTGCTGTCACTTCTTCCCTGACGTCAGTGCGCCAGGGGTATATAAGATGCAGCAGACGCCATTTTCTTCGGTCTTTCTTGCCGCGCAGTGCCCAAAGCAAAAGCAGTTCGCAAGTGCCGGTCGGCCGACTCCGGTTCTGAAATTAGACTTCGAAAATCTCAGAAGTCTTCAGTAAAGCTAACTTTTTCTTGCCTCAGACCGATGTCAGTAAAAGGTAATTGTATTTCAAGCAAATACCTCGTAAGGATTTTCATTCTTACTGTATTCCATGCCTAGGCACAGACCACGATGTCACTAGTCGGTTTTGTGCTAATTTAACAAGCGCATTATTAAACATCTGATAAGTTGTCAATCTCGCCTTCATTCTTGCTGGATGGGTTCGGAGCCCATCCTCTGCTCCGACTCGGCCAATACTAAAGCTCGAGCTAATTCCACCGGCTCGAGGCTCCCCTATATCCCACAATGCTAGGCGGTAACTACTCAGATCTCGTTTGCCACTATAGCTGACGAGGTGCGTTTTCTACCGGCTCGGGCAGGTTAGTTACACTTTTACCTTTAGGTACTTCTTAAAACCCCTTTTTTAATTTTGATACATAACTTTTCAGTTTAGTTTAAAAATTTAGATAAATCGACCCCTGTTTGTCGAGCCCCCTTTTCCTTTTTTCCCTTATTTTAGGCCTTCGGCCCCTTCCCTCCCCCTAGTCCTTTACTAAATTCGTTTTTTTGTAAGTTGTGTGTGTGTGTTTGTGGCTTAGCCTTAATAATTTATTTTAATAGTTTTCTAAAGAGAGTGTCTGTAGTGTGTTTGTGTGTTAGGCTCTCTTTTTTACTATGTCGAAAGACAAGGTCTCAGGCTTCAAGAAGTGTGACTCGTGCTGTCAGAAAATGTCTCTGACAGACGGTCACACTTGTGTGTATTGCCTGGGGCCTTTGCACCTGCAGGACTCTTGTGCTTTTTGTCATGGGTTTAGCCCTAGAGTCCTGCAGGAACGCAAGAATAAGCTTATCTTGCGGGGCTTATTAAAGCCTGAAGGCCCCCCGACTCAGTCTGTGTCGGGGAAGCCTTCAAAAACTTCCAAACAGTCTGCTCCTGCTCCAGAGTCGACTGCTGAGAAGACTGTCTGCTTCGACATCGGCTCCGGCTGGAGCCGATGTTTCTAAGCCTCATACTGTTACCTCTGCTCCCGCTGGAGCCGAGGCTGGTAAAACTTTGTCGGCTCCGATACCTTTATCGGAGCCACAATCGAGAAAGAGGTCCAGATCCCCCTCTATCGGATCCATGCATTCGGCGCCAGGATCCCCTCTTTCGGAACGAAGTCACAAAACTCATTCCTCAGTCTTCCAGATTATCCGACCATGACTTGCAAAGGGTAGTGAGTAGACTTCTCAAGTCCGAGGCACTGGCCCAAATGCTGCATAGCCAGACTCACTAGTCAGTGGCTATTCCCGTTCCCCAATACATTCCTCCTCCGACTCCTTTGAGTTCGGAGCCAAGGCTTGTCTGAGCCATGACTGTCGGTGCGTCGGATCCGATACCTTCCATTTCGGCTCCGTCTGCTCCGATCTCCTCTTTGGAGGGATCTCTGCACCGAGCTTCCCTCGCCGGCTCCGAGGGGGCGAGTGGCATCGGACCCTTGTCCTACCCCGCTCTCCCTCTCGGGGCTTCGGCGTTGGTGAGTTAGGCTCCGACATCGGCTTCGGAGCTGTCCCCGTCGGTGCCGGGGGAGGTCCTTGTCTCTTCGGAGCGGAGGCCTCGGGCCTTGCCTGACAGGGGTGCCTTCGAGGTCATGCGGAGCGTGCTAGAACCAGGTTCTACCCCACAGTCAGCTCCTTCAGCCCCTCTATCTACAGTGCCTGCGGTGATTTCTACTCACCCCCTTGTCTCAGACCGCAGAGAGCCAACTCCTCAAGATTCCCCATTGGGAATTTCCTCCTCTTCCGAGGCCTCTCCTGACCCTGCAGGAGATCCCCCAAGGAAGAGGCAGTGCAAGAGGAAGCACATTGACTCCCCTGAGTCTATCACCTCTGACACTGACTTAGAGGAATCGAAGGTTCCCCTCGATCCCCCTCTGAGGATGTCTCCTTTGCTGACATCCTTGAGATCCTGAAACAGGGGGAACTGGCCAGCCCTTAACCCTTCGGAGGATGAGTCAGTGTATCTTGAGGCGTTTGGCTCTTGCCCTTCTACCTCCTGGGTGTCCCCTCCCTTTGTCCCCTTTATGGAAGTGGTGGCAAGGAAGGCTTGGACGGCTCCTGACTCAGTGGAACCCACCCCGAGGAGACCATCCAAATTTATTACTGCCCCCAGAGACAAAGATTTTTTATCCAAAGGTGTCCCTGTTGATGCCATGGTGGTGGCTGCGGCCACAAAGAAGGAGTTAGCTGATCCTTCGGTTCCTGTCCATCCTCCTAATAAGGAATCTAGGACCATGGACAGGTACGGCAAGCGGATGTTCTCATCAGTGACCTTTTCAATGCGGTCGCTGAACTACTTATGCCACTTCACTCGTCTCCAGAGAGATTTACTCAAGGACATGGGTGAACTGATAAAGGATCCTACAGCTGAGGGGTTCAAAGACACAATGAACTCCCAGTTGGCAACCCTAAATTCCATCGTTAATTCCTCCATGCGGCTGGTCTCATATGCAGCAGATGGGGCGAGTAGAGCCGCAGGCACAGATGTTGCCTTACGACGTCACGCCTGGATGCGGCTATGCAACTTTGCGGACCCTTTCAAGGCATCCTTCACCAATTCTCCCTTTGATGGATCATCCTTGTTTGGTCCACAGGTGAAGGATACATTGACCAGGTGCGAGGTAGAAGGTAAGAGACTCTCTGCTGTAGGAGTCTGTTTTTCTACCCCTTCTAGACCCTATCCCAAAGGTCAAAGGGGAGGAAAGATGTGGTTCCGCAAACAATCCCAGGGGGAGTCTTATCTGACGCACAAGGCCGATTCCCCTCTAGAGGCAGAGGTGGAAATAATAATAGATGCCGCCCTAGAGGCAGAGGAGGTCCACAAAACCAGGGTAGCAGAGAAATGTTCTGACAAACCCTTTCAGCACCCCTGAGGGGCTGTGCCCGGCTGTCCACCTTTGGAGGCAGTCGGGGGATGGTTATCACTGTACCCAAAAGCCTGGCTTTCCCTTACTCAAGACAAATGGGTACAGTCGATCATATCCGAGGGTTACAAAATTCCCTTTATTCACATCCCAACCCAACCAAAAAGATCCCTTCCAGATGTTCCACCCGGTCTAAGGGAACAAGCAGCATTAGAAATTTCAAAGCTGCTATCAAAAAGAGCTATCCAATCAGTCCCGGCAGACCAGCAAGGATCCGGAATCTACTCCAAATTATTTTTGGTACCAAAGAAAACGGGGGACTTGGAGACCCATACTGGATCTCAGCTACTTAAACAAGTTTGTCAAAACAAAATTCCGGATGGTCACGCTACAGTCCATTCTACCCTTCTTGGGTCAGGACAATTGGATGTGCTCGATAGATCTTCAGGACGCGTACTACCACATCAAAATGAACAGACGCTCCAGGAGATATCTCCGCTTCAGGCTGGGAGCCAGTCACTACCAGTTCAGGACCCTGCCCTTTGGTCTCACTACAGCCCCCCGTGTGTTCACCAAATGCATGGCAGTGGTCGCGGCTCACTTGAGACGTCAAGGATTCCAGGTGTTTCCATATTTGGACGACTGGCTCCTTACCGCCACCACCAGACATCAGCTTCTATCCAGGGAATTCACCATCCAATCTTGCCAAGCTCTAGGCATTTCGATAAATTTTGAAAAATCTGCTTTGTCGCCTTGTCAATCTATTGTCTTTATAGGCGCCACCTTAGACACACTCAATCTTTCAGCCAGACTCACAGAGCAGAGGGTGTCAGACATTCGGAACCAAGTTTCCCTTCTCTTACAATGCAACAGTCAAAGCCAGACTGGTTTTGAAGGTACTAGGACTCATGGCAGCAGCTATTCCCCTTCTCCCCTTAGCTCGCTTTCACATGAGGATCCTCCAATGGATGCTGTTTACTCAATGGTCCTTTCAACAGCTCCCGATGTCCCATACCATATTGATAACTCAAGCATGCAAGAATCAGCTGTCTTGGTGGATCACATCACCTCAACTTCTCCGAGGAAGACCCTTCACTCCCAGTCGCCACGTTGACAACAGACGCCTCCCTGATCGGGTGGGGGGGGGCATTATCAGGGCAGGACAGTCCAGGGCACGTGGCAACCTTTCGAGTGCCACTTGCACATAAACGTCTTAGAGATGAGAGCAGTGCTTTTAGCGTTGCAAGCCCTTCAAGACTCTCTTCCCACTGGGACTATTGCAATTTAAACGGACAACATGTCCGTAGTGTGGTACATCAACAAACAAGGCGGAACCAGATCATACCCTTTATGTCGAGAGGCACTCAGACTTTGGCAATGGGCGATCTCTTCTCAGCGTTTTCTGATAGCAACGCACATTCCCGGGAATTCCAACGTTATTGCAGACAAATTGAGCAGAGCAATTCTCATGCCCCACGAGTGGTCTCTAAAGAAATCCGTTCTAGAAGAAGTATTCCTAAGATGGGGCCAGCCTTGCTGCGATCTTTTTGCTACTCCCCAAAACAGCAAGTGTCACGACTTCACTCTCTTCCCGTTACCAGGCCATCCCACCAGAGACGCTCTAGTCCACGATTGGCCCCGGGGACTTCTATATGCCTTTCCCCCCTTTCCACTGATATCTCAACTAATTCAGAAAGCCATCGCCTTGAGAGTGACTATGATCCTCATTGCCCCTTACTGGCCTCGACAGATATGGTTTCCCTTTCTTCATAGTTACTTTTTGGAGCAGCCTTGGCATCTGGACCCAGTACCAGATCTGATAACCCACCAAATCGGGTCAGCTGCACCAATCTCTGCCTTCTCTAAACCTCACAGCGTGGTTTCTCAGATTCCAACCTTAGCCAGGCTTCCCTCAATATCTCGCTCTGTCAGAGATATCTTGATAGCCTCTCATAAATCTTCTACCCGGAAGATTTATAGTAGCAAATGGAAACGCTTTTCCTTTTGGGCAACATCAAAAAACATAGATCCCTTTACTGCACCTATCCAGTCTATTTTAGACTTTCTAGCAGAACTCTTTCATTTAGGATCTTCTGCATCAACCATTAGAGTTCAATTGGCTGCCATATCAAATTTTCATGTTGGTGTTTCAGAGTCTAGCATCATGGCTCACAAACTCTGTAAAGCCTTTTTAAGGGGTGTATTTCTTCTCAAACCACAAATCAAAGATCCCCCGCCTCAATGGGATTTGAACTTGGTTCTGGCATCTTTAATTCTTCCCCCCTTCGAGCCGGCGGCTTCATGTTCTCTGAAGTTGCTTTCTTGGAAGACACTTTTTCTGGTAGCTATAACTTCAGCGAAAAGGGTATCCGAACTCCATGCTCTGTGCAGTCGTCCTCCTTACTTAGTTTTTCATAAAGATAGGGTATCCCTCCGTACTAATCCATCCTTTTTGCCTAAAATTTCTTCTCAAATAAACCTAAACCAAATTATTGATCTTCCCGTCTTTTTCCCCAACTATTCAAACAGGTCGGAACAAAAGCTACATTTTTTGGATGTTCATCGCCAACTTAGATATTACTTAAACAGGACTAAACAATTCAGGAAATCTGATCAATTGTTTGTCATATGCGGAAGGCAAATTGGGCCTTCCAGTTACTAAAGTATCCCTCTCTAGATGGCTCACCTCTACAATTACCTTCATCTATGAGATCAGACATCAAAAACTACCCTCAAGACCTAGAGCTCATTCAACTAGGGCATTAGCTACATCCGTAGCTTTTCAGGATAGGCTGCCAATAGATTCAATTTGTGCAGCAGCCACCTGGGCTTCTCATACATTCATTTCACATTACAAATTGGACATGGTTTCCAGAAGTCGTGCCAATTTTGGTTCCACTGTTCTCAAGAGTCTGTTCCGATAGGCCACCCGGGATAAGGTGCTAGGGACGTGGTCCCATCCAGCAAGAATGAAGGCGAGATTGACAACTTAACATTAAGAAGTTATGTACCTACCATAACGTTCCATGTTAGTTGTCTTCTCGCCTTCTTTCTTGCGTCCCACCCTCCTTCCCCCAAGCCTGGACAGACCGACTGGAATTCATTGTGTTTTTCCTCTGAAAGTTGTCATTCCCACACGTTCTTCCACCTCTTCTATCCTTACTGAGGTCTGCCTTTCTTTTACGCAGATTGTTTTGAGGTGGGTTTCCCTACTCCATTCTATGGAGACTAGGATTGCTTGGTATAGCTATCAAACGAGATCTGAGTAGTTACCGCCTAGCATTGTGGGATATAGGGGAGCCTCGAGCCGGTGGAATTAGCTCTCGAGCTTTAGTATTGGCCGAGTCGGAGCCGAGGATTGGCTCCGAACCCATCCAGCAAGAAAGAAGGCGAGAAGAAAACTAACATGGAGCGTTATGGTAGGTACATAACTTCTTATTTTTGCTCGCCATTTTGGCCGAAGGTTCAATTATACCATGCCGTCGGAACAACCGACAACTGGAATACACAAAAAAACGCAAAGACAAAGATAAGGACAGGCATCCGAGGTCCAAAACCAACTATGAAGCCTCTTCCAGGCCAGTCGCCGGCTTGCCAGTTCAGTGAGGCGCTTTCGCAGCCCCTGACACCTGCTACCTCAGAGCCACAGGCCGCCTCAGACTCCCACGTGGAGATTACTAGGCCTCTGGAAACTCTAGGTATTGGGCCTACGGAAATTAACCCCTCAGATGGGTCCTGAGCCGCTGAGCAGGCATCTGCTTCTGAGGGTGTTTTCAGACCTTCACAGAGTGCCATCAAAACAGCAACTAAGTTTAAAACTCCATTAAAGACAAACAAGTACATTCACCTGGACAGGCCTCTGTGCCTAAAAAACAGATGCTCAAAATGGCCGAAGACCTAATTACCCTGATCAGGGGTTCCCATCCACCTCCTGATAAAAGGCCTAGGCAGGATACAGACCAATTCCTCTGACCAGGTTTCCATTTCTTCTGATTCCTCTTCAGACCAGGGATACTCTTTACCCCCCTATGAGGACTCTGATGCTGAAGAATCAATCCCTTCAGCCTCTCCTCCTGAGGACTACTCTCTTGGGGAAACTTTACATACCATGAAGGGAACATTTCCATTGGGAGAGCCAGGATTATTCAGAATCCAAGAAAAGGCTCAGATTTTCTTTTGCCTGAACACAGGCCCCTTGCTATTCCGCCTGTGTTGGATATTGTGGATGATGTGTTCTCCGAATCCAGTTTAACCCCCAATTCTTTGCCTCAAGCACCAGTCAAGCCAGATAGGTACTACAGAGTCCCTGACTCTCTCAAATTTCTTTAAAAACCCTGCTGCTGACCCAGAAACTATTTCCCAGGGTCCCAAAGGGGTAAAGGCTTCCACTGCTAAAAATCCAGTTCCCTCTGACAAGGATTCTAGAGCATTAGACAGATGGGTGAAGAAAGTTTACACTTCTGCAACTTTAGCAGTAAGGGCTTTAAATTGCCAGTTCCACATGCTTAAATACCAACAATATTTAATGTCTCTGTTAAAACAGGAAATGCTTACAAGCGCAGAAGGTCCTGATTATAAGTAAATGCAGGATTTATTGCATGTAGCTGAACAAATGGGGAAAACATACTCTGCAATGTGGTTTTGATTCTTTAGAGGCTTCTTGTAGAGCTGCAGTTACAGGATCTGTGATTTGAAGGCATGCTTGGTTAAAAGAACAAGGTTTACCTGATTATGTCAAGGCAAAACTATTGGATGCTCCTTTACAGCATGATATCTTGTTTGGTGTTAAGGCAGAAGAGGTATTAAAGAAAATGGAGGATAAGGCAAAATATCTGCAAACAGAGAAGGATTTCTTACAGGTACAACCACCTCGATTTAGCAGAAATTGGCCTTCTAAAAATTGGTCCTTTCCAGTGTCAGACATGCCACAAAGAGGCAGCTACAGACGCCCAAGAGGCAGATCTCAGCCCCAAGGCTCTTACAGACCACGACAGTGGGGTGCTTCAACTCAAAAAGGAGGAGAAAAGTCAACCTTTAGGAAACAGTCCCAGTGACTTCCCCCTTCAAATGCCAAGCACTTTTGGACCGCTCCCTTAGGGGGGAATTTTGTTCACAAAATTGGCATATCACCCAAGACAAATGGGTTCTGAATATTGTCTCAAGGTTGCATGTTCCACTTTCACACTCTACCAAGGCCAAAAGGTATGCCAGACCTGCCTCAATCAATGGGCAGAGGCACAAAAACAAATTACAGCCCTCATGGACGTGAGAGCTATTCAAAAGGTGCCACAACAGGAACAAGGACAAGGATTTTACTCAAGACTATTCTTGGTCCCCAGAAGGGACAAAGCCTGGAGACCCATACTGGGCCTATCTACTCTAAATACCTGGGTGTTCCGAAATTCAAAATGTTGACACTACAGCAACTTCTTCCCATGTTGGGCAAGAAGGCTTGGCTTGTTACCTTGGACCTCAGAGGCATACCTGCATGTCCCAATCAGACAAAATTGCAGAAGATACCTCAGATTTATAGCAGGCTCAATGCATTACCAATTCTCTGCACTACCATTTGGCTTATCTACTGCGCCCAGGGTCTTCACAAAATGCCTGGCACCGGTAATTGCATTTTGCAGACAAAAGGAATTCGGATATATCCCTACTTGGACGACTGTCTTATTCAAGCAGAGAGCAAGGACATTCTTCTAACGTATCTGGCGTTTGTAAAAAGATTGCTAATTTGCGTAGGGTACACAGTAAACTAAAAGAAGTCAAAACTAGTGCCCTCACAATATTCCTAGGTGCCAGCTTAAATACAGCGGCCCAGGTGGCTTATCTCACACCAGACAAGCAAAGACAACTGACTCAGTACTTTCAATTGATGGCAACAAAAACCCAACTCCCTGCAAGAAAAATTCTGCAGGCCTTTGGGTTCATGGCGTCCTGCATACTACTAATACCATATGCCAGACTGCATATGAGGAAATTACAATGGTACCAAAAAAGTGTTTGGACTCAATACTGCCACAGTTTGGAAACAGTAATACCACTTATTCCCTGCCTACAACAGGAGTTTCAGTGGTGGGCACAGGCATGTCACCACAAGGGACAGCCTTTCACTTTACCCACAGCCAGGCAGACACAAACAGATGCTTCGGATTGCGCCTGGGGAGCACACATGGCAGGAAAATGTATTCAGGGCAAGTGGGCCACAGACCAAATGCATCTTCACATCATTCAAAAAGAGATGCTAGCTGTACAAAATGCCCCAACAGCTTTCAAGGACCTTCTCCATCCAGGACAACTATTACTAAAGACGGACAACACCACAGTTATGCGGTACATAAGCAAGGGGGCACCCATTCCTATCCCCTCTGCAGTCAAGCCATGACTTTGTGGAACACAGCACTTGCCTATCAAGTTCATCTGCAAGCACAATTCCTGCCAGGAAACAAAAATACTCTGGCCAGACGATTTAAGCAGAAACATCATGGATCCTCATGAGTGGAAATTAAATCCACAAGTATTCAGCATAACACAAAAATGGGGGTGCCCAGACATAGATCTTTTTGCCTCCCCTCTGAACTGCCAACTACAGAAATTCTGCACAAGGACTTACCACTCAAGTATGGAAAGTGGATGCTCTCTCATTCAGCTGGAAAACCCTAAAAGTTTATGCTTTCCCACCGCTGCGCCTCCTTTCAAAGGTACTCCTAAAAGCCAGACAAAGGCCAAAAATGATCCTGATTGGGTACCAGTGCTGGCGTGGCCAATCTGGGGCAATCTTAAAGAATTTGGCTCAGGGCCCAGCATGGATTTTACCTCAAATTCCTCACTTCTGACCCAAAACAATCAGATCCTGCACAGCCAGCTCAAAACCTTAAACCTGGCTGCATGGCAGATTACTTAGCCAAGCAACCAACACCTCTCTCTAAAGCTGTTATGGATGTTATTTTGGAGGCCAGGAGGCCCAGCACCAGGAAATCCTATTCAGAAAAGTGGAAGAGATTCTGCGCCTGGAACCAGGCTCAAAGCTTTAACCCTCTTGTTCCAAATATTCCTCCGATAACTGAGATGCTGGACAAAGGCCAGTCCTTTTCATCCATTAAGATCCACACCTCTGCCATCTCAGCTCATTACAACACAGATCCTCCTATTTTCTCTCCATTATTAAAACAGTACCTCAGAGGGGCTAAAAACATAAGACCGCCCTGGAGAGCACCAACACCAAATTGGGACCTCAACTTTGTCTTGGAAAAACTAACACTACCTCCTTTTGAACCAGCTAACAGCAGAATTAAAGCATGTGTCATGGAAAACTGCTCTGCTTCTGGCAATAACCTCAGCACAGAGTCTGTTACAGGCACTAATGGCAGTGGAACCTTTTATCATTTTTCATCAGGACAGGGTTTCTTTAAGAATAAACTCTGCATTTATGCGAAAGGTAGTATCCAGTGTGGCTCTTAACCAAACTATTCACTTGCCAACATTTTATCCAAATCCCCAGAATAAAGGGGAGAGACTTCTGCACTCATTGGACATACACAGGCAGTTTACGCTTCTGCTTGGACAAAACAAAAGCTTTCAGGAAAACAGAGCAATTGTTGCATATCCTGCAGGATCACAGGGAAAGGCTATTTCAAAGCAGACCATTTCAAAGTGGATAGGACACTGCATCCGTTTCTGCTACACACAGCATGGAAAAACTGTACCTAGCAACATTAGGTCACATTCCACCAGGGCAACAGCCAGTTCAACTGCCTACCTTAGAGGAGTACCTACCAAGGATATTTTTGAGTCTGCAACTTGGAGTTCACTGCACACCTTTAACAAGCATTACCACTTGCCTCTTTACTCTAAATCCAGAGCTGGCTTTGCCACTGCAGTGCTGCAGGGCCTCATAGCCACCCCGAATCCTTTATAGACCCAGCCACTCAACGTCAGCTTTGGGATTCAACCCAAGTGTAATGACTGCAGCAGTGAAACACTAACATAGTACAGATGTTCGTGTTTCACTGCTGCAGTCATTACACTTGGGGTTATCCTGTCGTCAGGCGGTCCCGCAGTCTGCCAGAGTTCCAAAGTCTTGGTCCGGCGTCTGTTGCTGTCGCTTCTTCCCTGACATCAGTGCGCCAGGGGTATACAATATGCAGCCAACGCCATTTCCTTCAGTCTTTCTTGCCGCGCGGTGCCCGAAGCAAAAGCAGTTCGCAAGTGCCGGTCGGCAGACTCCTGAGATTTCAAATTCTATTTCAGATCCGAAGTCTTCAATAAAGCTAAGTACCCCATTGGGGAAACTTTTTCTTGCCTCAGACCGATGTCAGTAAAAGTTAATTGTATTTCTTGTGGGAAGCAAATACCTCAAGGATTTTCATTCTTACTGTATTCCATGCCTAGGCCCAGATCACGACATCACTAGTTGTCTGTTTTGTGCTAGATTTAACAAACGCAGTATTAAACGTCTGATTTTGCACGCCATTGTTTTGGCCGAAGATTTAATTATACCATGCTGTCAGAGCAACCGACCGGAATTCACAAAACAACGCAAGGATAAGGACAGGCATCAGAACCCAAAACTGACTAAGCCTCTTCTAGGCCAGCCGCCGGTTCTCAGTGAGGCGCCTTCACAGCCCCTGATACCCGCTACCTCAGAGCCACAGGCCCTGACAGACTCCCACGTGGAGTTGCCTAGGCCTCTGGATACTCAAGGTGTTTGGCCTATGGAGACTAACCCTTCAGATGGGTCTGGAGCCGCTGGGCAGGCTTCGGCTTCTGAGGGTGTTTTCAGACCTTCACAGCTTACCATTGCATCTACAGCCAAGTCTAAAGCAACATTAAAGACAAAGAAGGAAGTACAGCATTCACCTGGACAAGCCTCCATGCCTAAAGCAGATGCTCAAAATGGCCGAAGACTTAATTACTCTGATCAGGGGTACCCATCCCCCTCCTGATAATAGGCCTAGGCAGGATACAGACTGATTCCTCTGACCAGATTTCTATATATTCTGACTCCTCTTCAGACCAGGGATATTCATTACCCACCCCCCACCCCCCCATGAGGACTCTGATGCTGAAGAATCTATCCCTTCAGCCTCTCCTCCTGAAGATTATTCTTTTGGGGAAACTTTACACACCATGAGGGAGCATTTCCACTGGGAGGGCTAAGATTACTAGAGTCCAAGAAAAGGCTCAGATTTTCTTTTATTGCCTCAGCACCGGGCCCCTTGCTATTCCGCCAGTGTTGGATATTGTGGACGATGTGTTCTCTGAATCCAGTTTAAATCCAGATTCATTGCCCCCTGCTCCAGTCAAGCCAGACAGGTACTAGAGTCCCTGACTCTCACATTTCTTTATAGAAACCCTGCTGCTGACCCAGAAACTATTTCCCAGGGTCCCAAAGGGGTAAACGCCTCCACAGCTAAAAATCCAGTTCCCTCGGACAGGGATTCCAGAGCATTAGACAGATGGGTGAAGAAAGTTTACACCAGCAACATTAGCAGTGAGAGCTGTAAACTGCCAGTTTCACATGCTTAAATATCAACAATATTTACTGTCTCAGTTAAAGCCGAAAATGAGTACAAGTGCAGAACAACCTGATTTTTAAGGAAATGCAGGATTTATTGCATGCAGCTGAACAATTGGGTAAACATACTTTGCAATGTGGTTTTGATTCATTAGAAGCTTCTTGTAGAGCAGCAGTTACAGGATCTGTGATTCGAAGGCATGCTTGGTTAAAGGAACAAACCTTACCAGATCATGTTAAGGCAAAATTATTAGATGCTCCTTTAGCAAGATATTTTATTTGGTGTTAAAGCAGAGGAGGTATTAAAGAAAATGGAGGCTAAGGCAAAATCTATGCAAACAGTAAAGGATTTCTTACAGGTACAGCCACCAAGATTTAGCAGAAATTGGCCTACTAAGAATTGGTCCTTTCCAGTGTCAGGCCACAAAGAGGCAGGTACAGACTCCCAAGAGGCAGATCTCAGCCCCAAGGATCTTAGACCATGACAGTGGGGTCCTTCAACACCAAAAGGAGGTGAGGACAAGTCACAACCTTACAGGAAACTCTCTTAATGACTTTCCCCTTCCAATGCCAAGCTCTACCCTGTTGGCAGCTCCCTTGGGGGGGGGGGAACTAGCACTTTTTTCACAAAACTGGCAAACAATCACCCAGGACAAATGGGTGCTGAATATTGTGCCCTAAGGTTACAGGTTTCACATGTTCGTTACACTGCTGCAGTCATCACACTTGGGTTATCCTGCCGTCAGGCGGTCCCGCAGTCTGCCAGATTTCCAAAGTCTTGGTCCGGCGTCGGTTGCTGTTGCTTCTTCCCTGACAGTGCGCCAGGGGTATATAATATGCATCCGACTCCATTTTCTTCAGTCTTGCCGCACGGTGCCCGAAGCAGTTCGCAAGTGCCAGTCGGCCGACTCCTGAGATTTTCGAGGTCGAATTTCAGATCCGAAGGCTTCAATAAAGCTAAGTACCCCGTTGGGGAAACCTTTTTCTTGCCTCTGACCGATGTCAGAAAAAGTTAATTGCATTTCTTGTGGGAAGCAAATACCTCATAAGGACTTCCACTCTTATTGTATTCCATGCCTAGTCCCTGATCACAACGTCACTAGCTGTTGGTTTTGTGCTAGATTTAACAAACGCACTATAAAAAAGACTTTTTGATTTTGCTTTACACTACTTTGGCCGAAGGTTCAATTATACTATGCCGTCGGATCAGCCGACTACCTCAATACCGAAAAAACAAAAAGACAAGGATAAAGACAGGCATCCAAGGTCCAAAACAGACAAAACCTCTTCTAGGTCTGTCGCCGGTTCTCAGTGAGGTGCTTTCGCAGCCCCTGACACCCGCTACCTCAGAGCCACAGGCCGCTTCCGACTCCCACGTGGAGACATATAGGCCTCTGGAAACTCGAGGTATTGGGCCTACGGAAACTAATCCCTCAGATGGGTCCGGCGCCACTGAACAGGCATATGCTTCTGAGGGTGTTTTCAGACCTTCACAACTTATTAAAACAGCAGCTAAGACAACAGTAACATTAAAGACAAAAGTACAGCATTCTCCTGGACAGTCCTCCATGCCTAAGAAACAGATGCTTAAAATGGCCAAAAACCTCATTACTGTAATCAAGGGATGTTCATCGTGTTACCCTGCTGCAGTCATCACACTTGGGTTATCCTGTCGTCAGGCGGTCCTGCAGTCTGCCGGAATTCCAAAGTCTTGGTCTGGCGTCGGTTGCTGTCGCCTGTTCCCTGACGTCAGTGTGACAGGGGTATATATAATGCAACCAACGCCATTTTCTCCAGTCTTTCTTGCTGCGCGGTGCCCGAAGCAGAAGCAGTTCACAAGTGCCAGTCGGCCGACTCCTGAGATTCGAATTTCAGACCGAAGTCTTCTATAAAGCTAAGTACCCCGTTGGGGAAACTTTTCTTGCCTCAGACCGATGTCAGAAAAAGTTAACAATTGTATTTCTTGTGGGAAGCAAATACCTCAAGGATTTTCATTCTTATTGCATACCTTGCCTAGGCCCAGACCACGACGTCACTTGTCTGCTTTGTGCTAGGTTTAATAAGCGTACTATTAAAAGATGCTTTGATTTCGCACGGCACTACGGCAGGAAATTTAACTACACCATGCCGTCGGAGCAACCGACTACCGGCGTGCACAAAAAACGTAGGGATAAGGACAGACAGCCCAGGCCTAAGCCAGATTCCGAGGCCTTGGCCGATCCGGTCTCTGGTCCTCCGTGAGGCTGACGCAGCCCCTGACTACCGCAGATCTGGAACCAGAGACCGCTACGGAAAGTTTGTAATGTACCAGGCCGACGCAGCCTTTTACTTCAGGCCCTTCCGACGACTTTGCTACAAAAGACGGTACTACAGAAACGCCATCTGTTTCTGAAGGCGTTTTCAGACAGACTCTCACCATTAAAACGGTTTCGAAGTCTAAGACTCCTAAATCTAAAAGGACTGCACTTCAGTCTCCTGTTCAAGGCCCCATGCCTAAGAAACAGATGCTCAAAATGGCTGAAGATTTGATTTCTTTAATCAGGGGTTCCCAGCCCCCTCCTGACAAAAAGCCTAGACAAGAGGAAGACTATCTTCTGAGCAAATGTCCATTTCTTCAGACTCCTCTGAGGACCAAGACTACTCCTCTCCTTATGAAGATTCTGATGCTGAGGACTCTATTCCCTCAGCTTCTCCTCCTGAAGACTACTCCTTTACTTTGCACACTGAGGGAACATTTTCACTGGAAGGTCAGGACTACTCTGATTCAAAGAAAAGGCTCAGGGAATTTTTTACTCCCCCAACACAGACCACTTGCCATCCGACCAGTTTTGGACATTGTGGATGATGTCTATTTAGAATACAGTTTCAACCCAGACTCTACCTCCTGCTCTGGCTAAGCCATACTTACATACATAAGATACTATAGAGTGCCTGATTCCCACAAATTTCTTTATAAAAGCCCTGTAGCTGACCCAGAGACTCTCACAGGGTCCCAAGGGGGCTAAGGTTTCTATGGCTAAAAACCCAGTACCTTCGGAGAGGGATTCCAGAGCACTAGACAGGTGGGGGGAAAGGTTTACACCTCAGCCACACTAGCTATGAGGGCACTGAATTGTCAATTTCACATGTTTAAGTATCAGCAATTTCTAATCTCTCAGTTAAAGCAAAGAATAACCTCTCTCCCTCAACAATCTGAATCGAAAGAAGTACAGGATCTGTTTCACGCCACTGAGCAGGTGGGCAAACATGCCTTACAATGTGGGTTTGATTCTTTGGAGGCCTCCTGCAGAGCAGCTGTCACTGGGTCTGTTATACGTAGGCATGCTTGGTTAAAGGAACAAACTCTGCCTGATCATGTCAAAGCAAAACTACTAGATGCTCCCTTACAGCAAGATGTTCTTTTTGGAGTTAAAGCAGAAGAAGTTTTAAAGAAAATGGAAGATAAGGCAAAATCTATGCAGACAGTCAAAGATTTCCTACAAGTACAACCCCCTCGCTTCAGCAGAAACTGGCCAAAAAAAATTGGTCCTTTCCAGCCACTGACAGACCACAGAGGGGTAAATACAGACGCCCAAGAGGCAGAGGACAACCGCAAGCCCAGTATAAACCTCACCAATGGGGCTCTACAACACAAGGGAGGAGGACAGGTCTCAAACCATCAGAAGGCAAACTCAATGACTTGCACCTCATCTGGCCAAGCAATACTCTCTTGGCAGCCCCCTTGGGGGGGGCTCGCACTTTTTGCAGACAACTGGCGCATTGTCACAAAGGACAAATGGGTCCTAGACATAATTTTACGAGGATACAGATTCCACTTTCACACCTTGCCAATGAAAAGAGGAATGCCAAACCTGCCACAATCAATAGGCAGAGGCACAAAAGCAAATTACAGCTCTCATGGACCTGAAAGCCATTCAACTGGTACCTACTCGAGAGCAAGGCCAAGGATTTTATTCAAGATTCTTTCTAGTGTCCAGAAAGGATAATGCCTGGAGACCAATTCTGGACCTTTCAATTCTAAACACTTGCAAGTATCCAAATTCAAGATGCTAACACTACAGCAGCTACTTCCCATGTTGGGCAAGGAAGCATGGCTAGTTACGTTGGACCTCAAGGGGGCATACCTGCATGTCCCTATCAGACAAAGTTGCAGAAGATACCTCCGTTTCATTGTAGGTTCAACCCATTACCAATTCTCTGCACTGCCCTTTGGCTTATCTACTGGGCCCAGAGTTTTCACAAAATGCCTGGCACCAGTAATTGCATACTGCAGACAGAGGAATTCAAATATATCCATACCTAGACGACTGCCTCATCCAAGCAGAAAGCAAAGACATTCCCTTGTATCATCTGGCCTTTGTAAAGCATCTACTAAACTGCCTGGGGTACACAGTAAATGAAAAGTAGTCAAAACTAGTACCCTCACAAGAAATGACATTCCTGGGTGCCAGCTTGAATACAACGGCCCAGGCGGCTTATCTTACACCAGACAAGCAACTACAACTGACTAAATATTTCAAGACAATGGCAAAAAAGACCCAATTAACTGCAAGAAAAATTCTGCAGGCTTTGGGCTTCATGGCGTCTTGCATACTAATAATACCATTTGCAAAGATGCATATGAGGAAATTACAGTCTCAACACAGCCACAGCTTGGACACTATCTCATTTCCTGCCTACAACAGGAATTTCTATGGTGGTCACAGGCATGTCACCTCAACAAGGGTCAGCCTTTAACCTTGCCCCCAGCCAGGCAAACTATCACAACAGATGCTTCAGACTACGCCTGGGGCGCACACATGGCAGGACAATGCATTCAAGGCATATGGACTGCAGATCAAAGAAATCTGCACATAAATCAAAAAGATGCTAGCTGTACAGAAAGCTCTGACAGCCTTCAAGGATCTATTGCATCCAGGACAACTTGCAATAGACGGACAAAAAACCACTGTTATGTGGTACATAAACAAGGGGGTACACAGTCTTACTCTCTATGCAGGCAAGCAATGACCTTATGGAACACAGCTCTGGCCTACCAAGTCCAGTTACAAGCTCAATTCCTGCCAGGACAGAAGAACACATTGGCAGACTACCTCAGCAGAAACATCAAGGATCCCCACAAGTGGAAAGTAGATCCACAAATATTTGCAATGATAACTCAAAAATGGGGCCTTCCAGACATTGACCGGTTTGCCAGTCCTCAAAACTATCAACTGACAAAATTTTGTACAAGGACCTCTCACAAACAAGCATGGAAAGTGACTGCTCTTCTGTTCAGCTGGAAAAGCCTAAAAGTTTATGCCTTCCCACCACTGCCTCTCCTTTCAAAGGTACTCCTAAAAGCCAGACAAGAAAAACCACAGATGATCCTGATTGCTCCAGACTGGCCACACCAGCACTGGTACCCTATCTTAAGGAACTTGGCTCAGGGCCCACCATGGATTTTGCCCCAATTTCCACACCTTCTGACAAAACAATCTGATCCTGCACGGTCAGCTCAAAACCCTAAACCTGGCTGCATGGCAGATACTTTAGTCAAACAGGCAACACCTCTCTCTAAAGCTGTTATGGATGTCATTTTGGAGGCCAGGAGGCCTAGCACCAGGAAAGCTTACTCAGAAAAATGGAAGAGATTCTGCGCCTGGAACCAGGCTCAAAGCCTTGACCCTCTTGTTCCTAACATTCTTCAGATTTTATAATACTTAACTGAGATGCTGGACAGAGGCCTATCTTTTTCATCAATTAAGATCCACGCCTCTGCCATTTCAGCACATTACAACACGGATCCTCCTTTATTCTCTCATCCCTTGCTAAAGCAGTACCTCAGAGGGGCTAAAAACATAAGACCGCCCTGGAGAGCACCAACTTGGGACCTCAATTGCGTTTTGGAAAAACTGACCCTACCACCTTTTGAGCCAGCCAATACAGCCGATCTAAAATTTTTATCATGGAAAACAGCTCTGCTCCTGGCAGTAACTTCAGCACGAAGAGTCTCAGAGCTACAGGCATTAATGGCAGTGGAACCTTTTATAATTTTTCATCAGGACAGGGTATCTTTAAAGACAAACCCTACCTTTATGCCAAAGGTGGTATCTAGTGTGGCTCTTAACCAAACCATCCATTTGCCAACTTTTTATCCAAACCCCCAGAATAAAGGGGAGAAACTTCTGCATTCTTTGGACATACACAGGCAACTACGCTTCTACTTGGACAAAACAAAAGCTTTCAGGAAAACTGAACTGTTTGTAGCATATGCTGCAGGATGACAGGGCAAGGCTATATCCAAATGGATAGGACACTGTATTCGGTACTGCTACACACAGCATGGAAAATCAGTCCCTAATAATATTAGGCCACATTCCACCAGGGCAACAGCCACTTCAACCGCCTTTCTCAGAGTACCTACCAAGGAAATTTTGGAGGCTGCAACTTTGAGTTTAGTGCACACCTTTACCAAGCATTACCACCTACGTCTACTCTAAATCCAGAGCAGGATTTGCCACTGCAGTTCTGCAGGGCCTCATAGCCAATCCTAACTCTTTATAGACCAGCCACCCAACCTTAGCTTTGGGATTCTACCCAAGTGTGATGACTGCAGCAGTGTAACACTATGAACCTAGTACAGTTTTGTATCTACCATAAATGTAGATGTTAGTGTTCACACTGCTGCAGTCCAGGTTACCCTCCCTCCATCCACACTGAACTAGCTGGATTTATCTATACCTTTCTATCCTATGCAACCTCTGGGGTGTATTTGCTGGTAACTGAAGGTATTTTTATATGTATATTTTTGATTAGCAATATGTATTGCCTACCTACTTGGGGGCACCTGACATCTGGGGCAAGAAAAGCTGAAGAAAATGGCGTCTGATGCATATATACCCCTGGCGCACTGATGTCAGGGAAGAAACGACAGCAACCGATGCCGGACCAAGACTTTGGAACTCTGGCCGACTGCGGGTCCGCCTGACTGCAGGATAACCCGTGTGTGATGACTGCAGCAGTGTGAACACTCTAACATCTACATTTATGGTAGGTACAAAACTACTTTTCACACTTTACCAAGGCTAAAAGGAATGCCAGACCTGCCACAAAATCAATGGACAGAGGCACAAAAACAAATTACAGCCCTCGTGGACGTGAGAGCTATTCAAAAAGTACCACAGCAGGAACAAGGACAAGGTTTTTTACTCAAGACTCTTCCTGGTCCCCAGAAAGGACAAAGCCTGGAGACCCATTCTGGACCTTTCCACTCTAAATACTTGCGTGGATGTTCCGAAATTCAAAATGTTAACACTACAGCAGCTCCTTCCCATGTTGGGCAAGAAAGCTTGGCTTGTTACTTTGGACCTCATAGACATACCTGCATGTCCCTATCGGACAAAATTGCAGAAGATACCTCAGATTCATAGCTGGTTCAATGCACTACAAATTCTCTGCGCTGCCCTTTGGCTTATCTACTGCGCCCAGGGTCTTCACAAAGTACCTGGCACCAGTAATTGCCTTTTGCAGACAAAAAGGAATTCAAATTTATCCATACCTGGGCGACCGCCTGATTCAAGCAGAGCGCAAGGACATTCTTCTAAAGCATCTGGCGTTTGTAAAAAAGTTAAGTTGCCTAGGGTACAGAGTAAACGCAAAAGTCAAAACTCGTGCCCTCAGATAATATTCCTGGGTGCCAGCTTAAATACAACGGCCCAAATGGCTTATCTCACGCCAGACAAGGACAACTGACTCAGTATTTTCAATTGATGGCAACAAAGTCCCAACTCCCTGCAAGAAAAATTCTGCAGTCTTTGGGATTAATGGCATCTTGCGTACTTCTAATTCCATATGCCAGACTGCGTATGAGGAAATTACAATGGTATCTATAAAGTGTTTGAAATCAACACTCTCGTAGCTTGGAAATAGTAATACCACTAATTCCCTGCCTGCAGCAGGAGTTTCGATGGTGGGCACAGGCATGTCACCTCAACAAGGGTCAGCCTTTCACACTACCCACAGCCAGGCAGACTTTAACAGATGCATCGGATTACACCTGGGGAGCACACATGGCAGGAAAATGTATTCAGGGCAAATGGACCTCAGACGAAATGCATCTACACATCAAAGAGATGGCTGTACAAAATGCCCTAACAGCTTTCAAGGACCTTCTGCATCCAGGACAATTATTACTAAAGACAGACAACACCACAGTAATGTGGTACATAAACAAGGGGGCACTCATTCTTACCCCCGATGCAGACAGGCCATGACCTTGTGGAAGACAGCTCTAACTTATCAAGTTTATCTGCAAGCACAATTCCTGCCAGGAAAGAAAAATACTCTGGCAGACGACCTAAGCAGAAACATCATGGATCCTCACGAGTGGAAATTAAATCCACAAGTTTTTAGCATGATAATGCAAAAATGGGGATGCCCGGACATAGATCTCTTTGCCTCCCCACTGAACTGCCATCTACAAAAATTCTGCACAAGGACTTATCTCGCACAAGCATGGGAAGTGGATGCTCTTTCGTTCAGCTGGAAAAGCCTACACGTTTATGCCTTTCCTCCTCTGCCTCTCCTTTTGAAGGTTCTCCTAAAAGCCAGACAAGAAAAAACAGATTCTGATTGCGCCAGACTGGCCACGCCAACATTGGTACCCAATCTTAAAGAACTTAGCTCGAGGCCCACCTTGGATTTTGCCTCAAATTCCGCACCACCTGACTCAACAAAACAATCAGATCCTACACAGCTCAAAACCTTATCCCTGGCTGCATGGCAGATTCATTAGCCAAATAGGCAACACCTCTCTCAAAAGCTGTTGTGGATGTCATTTTGGAGGCCAGAAGGCCTAGCACCAGGAAATCTTGTTCAGAAAAGTGGAAGAGATTCTGTGCCTGGAACCAGGCTCAAAGCCTTGACCCTCTTGTCCCGAACATACCTCAGATACTACAATACTTAACTGAGATGCTGGACAAAGGACTATCCTTCTCCATTAAGATCCACGCTTCTGCCATCTCTGCTCATTACAACACAGATCCTGCTATTTTCTCTCATCCATTGCTAAAGCAGTACCTCAGAGGGGCAAAAAAACGTAAGACTGCCCCGGAGAGCACCAACACCTACTTGGGACCTCAATTTTGTCTTGTAAAAGCTCACTTTACCTCCTTTTGAGCCAGCCAATGCAGCAGAAATAAAGTATATATCATGGAAAACTGCCCTGCTACTGGCAATAACCTCAGCACGAAGAGTCTCAGAACTACAGGCACTAATGGCAGTGGAGCCCTTCATCATTTTTCACTAAGACAGGATTTCCTTAAGAACAAATTATTATTTTATTTTACATTTGACCGGGCTAGTCTAACTGGATATATGTCCATTTTCAGTAGAGGCCAGAGGAGAAAAGCTCAGAGACAATAACAAGGACAGAAAAAAGAAACATTTATACAAATAATCCGCAAGAAATAGCAATTACAAAAAAAATAATTGTATAGTCCCCAAGGAAAAAAGTTAAATACAAGAATAATTACATGAGTAAACAATTGATTGCCAGTAAAATAATTTATTTTTTTTTTTACCCTTCATTTATGCCTAAGGTGGTGTCCAGTGTGGCTCTCAACCAAACTATTCACTTGCCAACATTTTATCCAAACCCCCTGAATAAAGGGGAGAGAATTATACATTCCTTGGACATACACAGACAATTACACTTCTACTTGGACAAAAAAGCTTTCAGGAAAACTGAGCACTTGTTTGTATCCTATGCTGCAAGAATACAGGGAAATGCTATTTCAAAGCAGACCATTTCAAAGTGGATAGGACTCTGTATCCGGTTCTGCTACATACAACATGGGAAGCCTGTACCATCTAACATTAGACCACATTCCACCAGGGCAACTGCAACTTCTACTGCCTATCTTAGAGGAGTACCTACCAAGAACATTTTGGAAGCTGCAACTTGGAGTTCAGTGCACACCTTTACCAAGCATTACCACTTGCCTCTTTACTCCAGACCCAGAGCTGGCTTTGCCACTGCAGTGCTGCAGGGCCTCATAGCCACACCATATCCTCTCTAGAACCAGCCACCCTGACTCAGCTTTGGGATTCTTTCCAAGTGTAATGACTGCAGCAGTGAACCATGATGAACATAGTACAGTTTTGTACCTACCATAAATATAGATGTTAGTGTCTTCACTGCTGCAGTCCTGGTTACCCACCCGCCTTCCCCTCTTTCTTACCTAGGTCTTGTCTATATCTTTCTACACTATACTTTTTATGTGGTGTATTTGCTGGCTACTAAAGGTTATGTTTTTACCTTATGTATGTTTTGTAAGCAATATGTATTGCCTATCCTTTTGGGGGCACCTGACATCTAGGGCAAGAATAACTGAAGAAAATGGCGTCTGCTGCATCTTGTATACCCCTGGCTCACTGATGTCAGGGAAGAAGCGACAGCAACCGACGCCGGACCAAGACTTTGCAACTCTGGCCGACTGCGGGACCGCCTGACTGCAGGATAACCCAAGTGTAATGACTGCAGCAGTGAATACACTCTAACATCTACATTTATGGTAGGTATAAAACTCTACTTTCCTACCGATCCCTTTGAGACTAGGCAGGACTCTGATCAGGAGGGCTCAACCTTTGAAGAGGATCCCCTCTCTCCTTTTCAGGAGTCTTCCTCAGAGGAAACCTTGCCTTCTGGCTCCCCTGTTGATTTATCCTTTGAGAAAACTATACATTCCCTTGGGGAATATTTTCATTGGATATAACAAGATTATACCCACACTCAGAAAAGTCAGGGAGTTCCTCTTATCTCCTGTAACTTGTACACTTGGCATTTCCTCTAGTTTTGGAAGTTGATTTCTCAGTAATCCTCCTTGAGACCAGACTCTTCCTCCTTCACCCAAAACATCTGACATTCTATAGGGTTATGGCTTCACATAAGCACCTTTTTAATAACCCTTCAGCAGACCCAAAGGTTTTTGGTTCTGGACCCAAGGTTTCCAGAACCAGCTCATCCAAATATCTCCTATCCAGTGATATGCAGGGTAGAGCCCTCAAAAGATTTGGTAAAGTATATAAATGTTCATCGTGCATACAGCTGCAGTCATCACACTTGGGTTATCCTGCCGTCAGGCGGGTCCTCGGTCGGCCGAATTCCAAAGTCTAGGTCCGGCGTCGGTTGTCGCTTCTTCCCTGACATCAGTGCAGCAGGGGTATAAAAGAGGCAGCCGACGCCATTTTCTCCAGTCTTTCTTGCCACGCGGTGCCCGAAGCAGAAGCAGTTCGCAAGTGCCGGTCGGCCAGCTCCTGAGATTTACGAACAGTATTTCAGCCGAAGTCTTCTTTAAAGCTAAGTACCCCGTTGGGGAAACTTTTCTTGCCTCAGACCGATGTCAGACAAAGTTAATAATTGCATTTCTTGGGGGAAGCAATTACAGCATAAGGATTTTCACTCCTACTGTATACCTTGCTTAGGGCCAGACCACGACGTCTCTGCCTGCCGTTTTTGTGCTAGGTTTAACAAGCGCACTATTAAGCGCCGGGCGGAGTTCGCCATTATTTTGGCAAAAAATTTAATTAAATCATGTCGGATGCACCAACGCCAGTTTTAGGCAAAAGACGCAAGGATAAGGATAGACATCCGAGGCCTGCACAGAGTACTGAGAGCACGCTTAGGCCGACTACCTGTTCTCAGCGAGGCGCCTACGCAGCCCCTGACTATCGATGAAACTATTTTACCAGTGACTTCAGTACCCAAGGCCACAGGATCCTCACTCTCCATTCCCACTGCAGATACCGACGCCACTCTTGGCGGGGAAACTGAAATTTCAGCGAGGCCTGCCATTTCTGAAGGCGTTTTCAGGCCTACCACCTCCTCTATTAAATCATTCACCAAGTCTAAAGCTGCAATGAAAATTAAAAAACAAGGGCCTCAGACCCCCTCTCAAGGCCCCATGCCTAAAACAGATGCTTAAAATGGCTGAGGATTTGATTACTCATCAGGGGTTCTCAACCCCCCTCAGACAAAAGACCCAGGTTGGAGGAAGACTACCCTTCCTCAGACCAGGCTTCTATTACTTCAGATCATTCTGAGGACCAGGATTACACCTATTCCCCATTTGAAGACTTTGATGCTGAGGAGTCTATTCCCTCGGTCTCCCCCCCGAGGACTTCTCTTTTGGGGAAACCCTGCATACATTGAGAGAGCACTTCCACTGGGAAGGCCAAGATTACTCAGATTCCAAGAAAAGGCTCAGGGAATGTCTACTACTTCCCCAGCATAGGCCCCTAGCTATTCCTCCTGTCTTAGATATTTTGGATGATGTGTACGCAGAAGTCAGTCTTAATCCAGACTCATTACCTCCAGCCCCTGTTAAACCAGACAGATATTACCAGGTTCCTGATTCTCACCAGTTCCTTTATAAAAGCCATACTGCTGACCCAGAAACAATTTCACAGGGTCCCAAGGGGATTAAGGCCTCTACTGCTAAAAACCCTTTGCCTTCAGAGAGAGATTCTAGAGCATTAGAAAGGTGGGGGGAAAAGGTGTATACATCAGCCACTTTAACCATGAGGGCATTAAACTGTCAATTTCATATGTTAAAATACCAACAGTTCTTGCTATCTCAGCTGAAAGGCAAAATGACGCAAACAGAACAGCCAGACTTGAAAGAGTTGCAGGATTTGTTGCATGGAGCAGAACAAGTGGGGAAACGTACCTTGCAGTGTGGTTTTGATGCTTTAGAGGCCTTGTGCAGAGCTGCTGTCACTGGGTCCGTCATACGTAGACATGCTTGGCTCAAAGAGCAAACCTTACCAGATCATGTCAAAGCAAAATTATTAGATGCACCACTACAAAAAGATGTATTCGGTGCTAAAGCTGAGGAGGTACTAAAGAAAATGGAGGAAAAAGCGAAATCTATGCAAACAGTTAAAGATTTCTTGTAGGTGCAGCCTCCACGCTTCAGCAGAAACTGGCCTTCACAAAATTGGTCCTTTCCAGCCACGGACAGACCCCAAAGGGGCAGATACAGACGCCCAAGGGGTAGAGGACAACCTCAAGGATCTTAGAGCTAGACAGTGGCAAACACCAGCCCCCAGAGGTGGAGAAGATAGGCCGCAGTCATTTAGAAAACAGATGCAATGACTTTCCCCTATGCCTGCCAAACAAAGATATAATGGCAGCACCTTTGGGTGGAAAACTGGGCTTATTTTCAAAAACCTGGCACATTGTTGCACAGGACAAATGGATTCTGGATATTCTAGACAGAGGCTACGGATTCCACTTTCACACCCTTCCAAAAATGAGAGGCATGCCAAGCCTGCCACAGAATCAATGGGCAGAGGCACAAAGGCAAATTTCCGCTCTCATGGATATGAAAGCAATTCGAGGTACCTGCAAAAGAACAAGGTCAAGGTTTTTATTCAAGGCTATTTCTGGTACCGAGGAAGGACAAAGATTGAAGACCTATCCATTCTAAACACACATCTAGAGGTACCAAAATTCAAGATGCTCACATTACAGCAGCTTCTTCCCATGCTGGGCAAGGAGTCTTGGCTGGTAACGTTGGACCTCAAGGAGGCATACCTGCATGTCCCTATCAGACAAGATTGCAGAAGATACCTCCGATTTCTTACAGGTTCAACCCATTACCAACTCTCTGCATTGCCCTTTAGCTTATCTACTGCGCCCAGAGTGTTTACGAAATGCCTGGCATCAGTAATTGCCTTCTGCAGACGAGGAATCCAAATCTACCCATATCTGGACGACTACCTGATCCAAGCAGACAGAAAGGACCTTCTATTGCAACATCTGGCGTTTGTAATTAAACTGTTAAACTGCCTGGGGTACAAGTGAACAAAAAGAAATCAAAACTAATACCTTCTCAACAGATTATTTTCCTGGGTGCCAGCTTAAATACAACAACCCAGATGGCCTACCTCACACCAGACAAACAAGGGCAACTGTCTCAATACTACAACAAAATGGCAACTTTAACCAGGCTAACTGCAAGGAAAATCCTGCATGCTCTGGGGTTCATGGCATCTTGCATCCTACTAATACCATTTGCAAAGCTGCATATGAGGAAACTACAATGGTACCTAAAAAACTTATGGTCTCAGCACAGCCACAGCTTGGAAACAATTATACCACTCATTCCATGCCTTCAAAAGGAATGTTTGTGGTGGGCTCAAGCATGCCAAAGAAACACAGGTCTTCCTTTCTGTTTACCACAAGCAACTCAAATCATCACAACAGACACCTCAGACTACGCCTAGGGAGCACACATGGCAGGTCAGTGTATTCAGGGAAAATGGTCCCAAAAAGAGATGCACCTACACATCAACCAAAAGGAGATGCTAGCCGTACAAAATGCTCTTATGACCTTCAAAGACCTACTGCATCCAGGCCAGCTATTAATAAGGACAGACACCACAGTCATGTGGTACATAAATAGGGGGGAACGCATTCATACCCCCTGTGCAGGCAAGCCATGACCCTGTGGTACACAGCCCTGGAATTACAAATTCAACTACAGGCACAATTCCTGCCAGGGAAGGAAAACACACTGGCAGACAACTTACGCAGAAATATGACACGCACACGAATGGAAGTTGCATCCTCAAGTCTTTTCAAAGATAACTCAGGCATGGGGACAGCCAGACATAGATCTGTTTGCTACCCACAGAAATTACCAGTTGGAAAAATTCTGCTCAAGGACCTATCATCCACAGGCCTGGAAAGTGGACGCACTCTTTCAATTGGACAACATTGACAGTCTATGCCTTCCCGCCTCTACCTCTACTGGCCAAAGTCCTATTAAAAACCAGAGCAGAGAGGCCACAAATGATTCTCATTGCTCCAGACTGGCCACGACAGCACTGGTATCCTCTCCTAAAGAGCCTGTCACACTCGCCACCATGGATCCTTCCTCAAGTTCTCTTCTGTTGTCCCAGCACAACTACAAGACCCTTCATAGCCAGCTCAAAACTCTAAATCTAGCTGCATGGAGAATACCTTAGTCTACCAACAAACTCTCCTCTCCAAGGAGGTACATGATGTCGTCTTGGAGGCCAGGAGACCCTCTACTAGAAAAACCTACTCTGCCAAATGGAAACAGTTTTGTTCCTGGAATCAAGCAAAGGGTCAGAATCCTTGGGTAATAAATATACCTCAGATTTTACAGTACCTAACTGAGATGTTAAACAGTGGCCTCTCCTTTCCATCAAGATCCACGCTTCAGCCATTTCAGCACAATACAATACGGATCCTCCTTTATTCTCGCATCCTCTATTAAGGCAGTTCCTCAGAGGGGCAAAATATATAAAACCCCCACGGAAACCTCCAGCTTGGGACCTCAACTTTGTATTGGAGAAGCCGACACTGCCTCCTTTTGAGCCGGCTTCTTCAGCAGAGCTACAATACTTGTCATGGAAAACAGCCTTCCTTCTGGCTATTACCTCAGCACGCAGGGTTTCGGAGCTACAGGCCCTCATGGCTGTGCAACCATTCATCATTTTCCATCAGGACAGGGTTTCCTTACGAACCAACCCTACCTTCATGCCAAAGGTAGTATCCAGTGTGGCTTTAAATCGGTCTATTCATTTACCTACCTTTTATCCAAATCCACAGAACAAAGGAGAGAGGCTACTACATTCCTTGGACATTCACAGGCAACTTCGTTATTACTTGGACAGAACAAAGTCATTCAGAAAATCTGAGCAGCTCTTTGTGTCCTATGCTACAGGTACTCAAGGAAAGGCGATTTCCAAACAGACTATTTCAAAATGGATAGCCCACTGCATACGCTTTTGTTCATTTTATGGAAAATCAGTGCCTGCATACATCAGATCCCACTCCACCAGGGCTACAGCTACCTCAGCAGCTTTCCTCAGGGGGGTCCCTACCAAGGACATTTTGGAAGCAGCTACTTGGAGTTCAGTGCACACTTTCTCCAAGCACTACCCCCTTCCACTATACTCAAAATCTAGAGCGGGCTTTGCCACAGCAGTCCTGCAGGGCATTCTAGCCCCTCCTAATTCCGCTTAGTACCAGCCACCCTTAAGCTTTGGGATTCTACCCAAGTGTGATGACTGCAGCTGTATGCACGATGAACATAATACAGTTTTGTACCTACCATAAATGTAGATGTTAGAGTGCTCATACAGCTGCAGTCCAGGTTACCCTCCCTCCATCCCCTCTTAGGACAGGGCTTATGACAAACACCTTTAACATACAACCTATTTGGGGTATTCCTTTATGGTGTATTTGCTTGCAACTACTGTTTTGATTTATCTACTTGTGTATGTTTGCATGACATCATGTTTTGCCTTCCTTTCTGGGGGCACCTGACATCTGGGGCAAGAAAAACTGAAGAAAATGGCGTCTGCCTCTTTTATACCCCTACCGCACTGACGTCAGGGAAGAAGCGACGACAACCGACGCCGGACCTAGACTTTGGAATTCGGCCGACCGAGGACCCGCCTGACGGCAGGATAACCCAAGTGCGATGACTGCAGCTGTATGCGCACTCGAACATCTACATTTATGGTAGGTACAAAACTGTACTTTCTGCCATCCTAGGAGGGCATTGAGCTGCCAGTTTCTCTTACCAGGACAGATGAGACAGCTTTTGACCATTGAAAGTAAGGCCTTATCCAAAGAATTAAACATTTGCAGTTCCACTTCACAAGTGATCAAGCATTCCTTGCACTATGGGTTTGATGCTTTGGACGCTGCCATCAGGGCAGGCGGTGTGCATGGCTAATGGTGCAAAACCTCCAAGAGCATATAAAGTCCAAACTTTTGGAAACTTCCATGGCTCAGGAGTCTCTTTGGTCCTAAAGCAGTAGCTATACCCAAAAATATGGAGGATAGAGCTAAGTGAAGCCAGACAACCAAATCTGTCGTGCAGGTGCAGCCCCCGCATTTCAGCAGAAACACCAAGCTCTGCTCTTCAAAAACCAAAGTAGCCCAGGGAAAGGCCCACAGGGAAAAGAGGGACTACAGTCAGTGCCTGAGACTCTGGTATGACCACTTATCTTCCCAAGACTGGGGAATTCCTCTACCCAGGTCCCTGGGAGGGAGCAGTCGTGACCCTTTCATGGCATGTTACCACTTCTTCCCACCACCCTCCCCCAGAAGAGTGACACCAAACAGTCTGTCCTCTCAAGTCAGTCCAATGACTTTTTACTGTCCTTTGCAAGGGTTATCAACATCAACTTTTCTTAACTTGCGTCCTATCCTAAGGTTTTCTTAGGGACTCCAGTCCTAAAAGCACTCTTCTTGCTTGTGCCCAGAACAGGATCTAGCTGAATATAACTGGGCCTTTAGTGAGTTTTGGCGATTTATACCCTGCCCTTGGGATTACTTCACTGCCCCCCTGGGCAGTCACACAGTACTCTGCCTCCCCCATTGCCTACTGCTAAAGGCAACCTCTGGTCGACTAGCATGGCACTACTCATCTCAGACTTGGCTACAATCAGCCCTTACTTTCCAGGGATTCCACCATAATGAACCCAGTATCCAAAGCTCACTGTCAAGCAAAATTGTGTTCTAGGGTAGAACCCTGATGGACTCTACCCCTCTTGCCTCCAGACAGGGTGTCCCCCTAACCAGCTGTGTTCCTTTAGTTACGGACAGGCTGGGTGTGTGGCATACACCAGTAATCCTTTCAGCTTGGGAGGCAGAAGTTGCTGGATTCTTACAGTTCATAAGACACCATACTTCCCGAGTAGGGAAGAGAAGTGATCACGAAAGAAGCAGTTGTACAATAAAGCCAAAAGTAAGGAGTGATCTCATGGAGAGACAACCTCATCTTTTAAAATGCAATCTTACAGCCAGGGAGTTTCCTCCTCACTCTGGCCGACTCTTCCATTCCCCTGCTTCCCAAGCCAGGCTATGCGCAAGGTGAACTCTGTGATACCCCCACAACATGTGGGGCCAGCATATACAACCACCTTCAGCCAAATAAGGCTAATATTGGGCCTAAAAGGTGTTTGAATGGTATCCCTAGGACTTCCCTCTAATCCAAAGCCTTCCACTCTTCTGCCTGCAATCTCCAACTGCTAGTCCTTCAATGAATACTAATTACATTCTTATTACACTTACTAACTTAAAGGAAGTGAATAAGTACTTGGACAAATAGGAGCTTCTGACAGCACAAAGGGCCTCACTAGCACCCAGAACAGAAATCAAAACCAGGGTGCTATTTGTGGTCACAGACTAAACATATGGCACAAAAAGCTAGGGGAAAATCCATCCCTGCTCTCTTCACCTAGCTATGGTGATAGGCGTCATTCCCTACCAGTGAACTTTATGGGATGGCACCAGTGCACTCTGCATCCCAGGGATGGTCTATCAACAATTAGGTAAATTGTCAGAAGCCTGCAGGCACTGTTAAGTGGCAGTTGCATCGGGAGATTCCTGTCAACATAGCAGAGGATGGGGGACCCACAGATGGAACCCTTTTCCAACAGGGAAAATGCACACTTGAAAAGGTGGCTCTAGCACCAATCCCCCTTTCAGCCTAAGCTTACAGACACCATTCTCATGGACAGCCCTATTTATTTAGGCTTTCATAATACCCTTCCCAAGACTCGCCAGAAGTCAGAAGAGAGCTTAGGGGCCTTCCTTATAGCACCAGTTTGGCCAAGTTTACTGTAGTACTTCTTGGACATCCTGCTTAACCCTCTTCCTATATGCTTGGAGCATACCTTCTTACTCTTTCATTTGTACTGCATTCCTTGCTTAGGCAAAGACCACGTCCCTCGCTGTCGGTTTTGTGCCTTATTCAACTCCCGAACTATTCGGTTTATTTTTGCAGCCAGTTATTTTGGTCCTCTGTTTAGCTATCCAGAAATGGCTTCGGTAAGCCATCCAACTACCGATATTCCAAAAAAGTAACGATAGAGACTGCATAGGTCCAAAGCTGCCGACAACACTTCTGTTAAGCTAGTCGCCAGTTCGCTGATGCTCATTGAGGTGCTTTTGCAGCCCCTGATACCTGCTACTTCAGATTCGCAGGCCTCTACTGAGACCCATTTGGTGTCTGGTATGCTGTGAGATGCTTCTTCGACTATGGAACCTGCAAATGTCTCTACCTTGGATGGGTCCAGAGCCGCTGTGCAGGCACAGGCTTCTGAGGGTGTATTCAGACTTGCATTTTAAACCAATGCCATCTTCATCGAGACCTAAAACTCGTCCCACACCTAGAAAACTGACATCCAAGCCAAATGGGCAGGCCCATATGCCTAAAAAACAAGAATGGCTGAAGACCTTATTACTTTATTTAGGGGAAGCCAGCCTTCTCCCTCTAAGACCTAGAACTGATTTTCTTTCTGATTCTTCTGATCAGGATTCTGAAATTTGTTTCTTATTACCAGATTTGCCCTTATCTACCTATGAGGATTCTGATGCAGAGGATTCCATTCCCCTCCAGAAGATTTTTCCTTTGGTGAAACCTTGCACACTTAGCATTTCCACTGGGAAAAGCGTAGGATTACTCTTGACTCCAAAAAGAAGCTTAGGGAATTCTTACTCCTCCCTCAACACAGGCCTTTAGCTATCCCTCATGTCCTGGACATTGTAGATGATGCCATCTTGGAATATAGCCTGGCCCCAGACACCTCCAGCTCCCAGGAAACCTGACAGGTATTAGAGTACCTGACTGACTCAATTTCCTTTTCAAGAAGCCTACTGCAGACCCAGAGACCATTTCCCAAGGACCTAAAGGCATTAGGGCTACTACTGCCAAAAACCTTACCCCCTCTGATAGAGATTCCAGGGCCTTCGACAGATGGGGTAAGACGGTACACTTCTGCGGCCATTAGGACCTTAAACTGCCAGTTTCATATGTTAAGGTATCAGCATATTATGGGACTACTTAAACAGAAAATGATGTTGATTGCTGGCTGTGCTGAGAATTACAGGATTTAATGCATTCTACTGAACAAGGTGGTAGACATACTTTGCAATTTGGTTTTGACTCTTGAAGCATCTTGCAGGGCTGCTGTCATGGGTCTGTACTTTAGAAGGCATGTTTGGCTTAAGGAGCAAAATTTGCCAGATCATGTTAAAGCTAAATTACTGGATGCTCCCTTAAACCAGGACTGTCTGTTTGGCAGCAAAGCTGAAGAAGTCCTTTTAAAAAGATGGAGGAAAAAGCTAAATCTATGCAAACTGTTAGATTTCCTCCAAGTACAGCCCCTCAGATTTAGTAGGCATTGTCCTTAGAATTGGTCCTTTCCTGTCTTTTCCAGGCCTTCAGTCCAAACCCAGGAACAGCAGAACACCTATGCTACAGTCAAGGTTCTCGCAGGCCTTAGCAGTGGGGGGGGGGGGGGGGGCTTGCTTCCAAAGCTGGAAGTAGGTAAGGCATCCCCTATGGAAAAATGTCAGTGACTTAACCTTAAACCTTCCAAGCCCTGCTCAACTGCTTGATCCCTTGGGGGGAAGATCGCCCTGCATGCAAAAAACTGAAAATTCATTACTCAGGGCAAATGGGTTTTAATTATAATTGGCCAAGTATACAGGTTCCACTTTCACACCTTACCAACCCCAAACGGTTGGCCAGACCTACCCCCAAATCAGTGGGCAGAGGCTCAACAGCAGGTACTCTTTCTTCAAAGTATCAGGGCTATTCAACCTGTCCCAGCAGAAGAACAGGGACAAGGTTTTTACTCAAGACTTTTCCTGTTACCCAGAAAAGACAGCTCCTGGTGTCCTATCCTGGACCTCTCTATTCTAAACACCTTTTTGGTAATCCCAAAATTCAAAATGCTAACACTTCAACAGCTGCTTCCTATGCTAGGCAAAGATGCCTGGTTGGCAACCTTAGACTTAAAGGAAGCTTACCTGCACTTTCCAGTAAGAGAATCTTGAAGGAAATGCCTACACTTCAGAACAGGCTCTTTGGCTTATCTACTGCGCCCAGGGTATTCACAAAGTGCCTAGCTCCAGTTATTGCATTTTGCAGGCAAAGAAATATTCAAATATACCCATACCAGGATGATTGTCGAATTCAGGCAGAAAGCCAGGACATGCTACTCCATCTGCCATTTGTAAATACACTTCTAACCTCACTGGGGTACACCATAAACGAAAATAAATCTCATCTAGTACCCTGTCAGCAAGCTTGAACACAACTTCCCAAATGGTTTACCTCACGCCAGAGAAACAAGTTTGACAGCCTACTTCAAACTACTGGCCACAAAGACCCAGTTATTTGCAAGGAAAATACTGCAAGCCCTGGTGTTCATGGCCTCTTGCATTCTACTAATTCCATGTGCAAGACTTCATATGAGGAAACTACAATGGTAACTAAAAAGCCTATGGTGTCAACATTCTCGGGACCTAGAATCAAGGATTGCTATCATTCCTTGTATAAAGAGAGTTCCTTTGGGCAGAGGCCTGCTACCACAAGGGGCTCCTATTCACTCTAGCCCCTTCCACGCTAACCCTAACAGACGCATCAGACTGTGCATGGGGGGGGGCTCACTTAGGGCAGTGCATTCAGGCAAATGGAGCCTGAATCAGATGCACCTGCATATCAGTCAAAAAGTGTTAGCTGTACAAAATTCCGACAACCTTCAAGGACCACATTCTTCCAGGGCAATTATTGGTAGACTGACAATACCACTGTTGTGGTACATAAACAAGCAGGGGGAACCCACTTGTACTCTCTCTGCAGACTAGCCATGGCGCTGTGGAACACAGCCTTGAGCTACCAAGTGCACCTACAAGCCCAATTCCTGCCAGGCAAGCTGAAACTAAGCAGAAATCTCATGGACCCACACAAGTGGAAACTGGAACCAAAGATATTCGACCTTTTGAGAAGCAAATGGGGGGAAATCTAGAGAGAGACCTGTTTGCCTCCCTTCAGAACTACCAATTAGACAAATTCTGCACAAGGACTTCCCACAGTCAAGCTTGGAAAGTGGATGCCTTGTCCTTCACCTGGGAAAACCTCTCTGTTTATGCCTTCCCACTCTGCCTCTCCTCTCAAGTTCTGCTAAATATCAAACAGGGCAAAGGACAATACTGATTGCACCCGACTGGCCACGCCAGCACTGGTGTCATCTCTTGTGTAGTATGTCTCTGCTGAAACCATGGCACCTGTCTTAGACCCCTTCCCTGCTATCCCAGCAGGAAGGCCAGATTCTGCACCCTCCGCTGCAAACCCTGAACCTTGCAGCCTGGCTAATTCCTTGAGCTGTCCAATAGCATCCCTCAGTAAGCAGGTGCTAGATGTCATTCTGGAGGCAAGGAGGCCTAGTACTAGAACATCGTGTGCTGAAAAGTGGAAGAGATGCTGTTCCTGGAGCCAGACTCTGGTGGTGGGCACAACTGTGCCCAGCTTACGGCATATTCTTCAGTACTTAACAGAGATGCTCCACAAGGGCCTTTCCTTCTCATCAATTAAAATACATGCCTCTGCCATTTCAGCACATAATACTGAACTACCCCTCTTCTCTCACTCCCTGCTAAAGCAATTCCTCAGAGGAGCCAAAAATTTAAGACCACACAGGAGAGCCTGTACTCCAGCCTGGGACCTTAACTTTGTATTGGGAAAGCTCACTCTACCTCCTTTTGAGCCAGCTGCAACTGCAGAGTTGAAAGTCCTTTTCTTGGAAAACAGCCTTTCTTCTAGCAATCACTTCCGCAAGAACGGTCTGAATTACAGGCCCTCATGGCAGTGGAGCCCTTCATCCATGCAGACCGGGTGTCCCTCAGGACCGATCCTTTTATGCCCAAGGTGGTGCGTAGTATGGACCTTAGTCAGTGCATTAATTTGCCTACCTTTTTCCCTGATCCACAGAACAAAGGAGAATGAATGCTGCACTCTTAGACATGCACAGACAACTTGGATTTTATTTGGACAGGGCTAAGCCTCTCAAAATCTGAACAGCTGCTAGTTGGCTTTGCTGCAGAGGGGAAGGCCATTTCAAAGCAAACCATTTCTAAGTGCATAGCCCATTGCATTCATTTCTGCTATAAGCACCATGGAAAACCAACCCCACAGGGGATGAGATCACATTCCACCAGGGCTGCATCTACCTCTACAGCCTTTCTCAGAGGTGTCCCTACCAGGGACATCCCAGAAGCTGCTCCTTGGAGCTCTGTGCATACCTTCACCAAGCATTACCACATGCCTATTTTTTCTCAATCCAAAGCTGGTTTTGCTATTGTAGTCTTGCAGGGCTTAATAGCTGGTCCTAATGCTCTCTAACTTCCTCCTCCCTTCCCTTGCTTTGGGAATCAACCCAAATGTAATGACTGCAACAGTGAAACACTAACATAGTACAGATGTTCTTTGTGTTTCACTGTTGCAGACATTGCATTTGGGTAATCTGCTGGCAGGTTGCCCTCAGTCGGCCTGAATAGCAAAGTCTTGGGTCCTGCGTTAGTTGCAGTCTCCTCTTCCATGACGTCAGGTCATCAGGGGTATAAAACATGCAGCTGATGCCATTTTAATCAGTCTTTCTTGCCGTGCGGTGCCCGAAGCAGTAGTAGTTCGCAAGTGCCGGTCGGGCGGCAGACTCCTGAAATTTTCGTTTTCGAGTTTCAGAACTGAAGTCTTCAAACTAAAGTTTAGTACCCTGTTGGGGAAACTTTTTCTTGCTCCTTATCGATGTCAGTAAAAGTTAATAATTGCATTACTTGTGGCAAGCAAATACCTCAAGGATTTTCACTTGTACTGTTTTCCTTGCCTAGGCCCCGATCACAACGTGCCTTGCTGTCGGTTTTGTGCTAAATTTAATCAATGCACTATTAAGCATCAGTATATTTTTGCCTCTAGATATTTTGGTTCAAGATTTAACTACCCTGAAATGTCTGTTAGCAATCCAACTACCGGAGTTCACAAAAAACGCAAGGAAAGACGAGAGACCGTCTAGGTCCAAAACCGACAAAGCTTCTAAGCCAGTTGCCGGTACTCAGGTGCTTTTGCAGCCCCTGTTACCCACTACTTTTGAGTCGCAGGCCTCTACTGCGACCCATTTGGAGTCCGGTAAGCGGCAAGATTCTGCAAGTATTGAACCCGCAGATGTTCATGTTACACTGCTGCAGTCATTACACTTGGGTTATCCTGCCGTCAGGTGGTTCCCCATTCGACCTAAGTTCCAAAGTCTTGGTCCGGCGTCTGTTGCCTCCTCCCTGACGTCAGTGTGACAGGGGTATACAAGATCCAGCCAATGCCATTTTCTCCAGTCTTTCTTGCCGCGCGGTGCCCAAAGCAGAAGCAGTTCGCAAGTGCCGGTCGGCCGACTCCTGAGATTTTCATTCCGAATCCAGAACCGAAGTCTTCTAAAAAAGTTAAGTACCCCGTTGGGGAAACTTTTTCTTGCCTCAGACCGATGTCAGTAAGTCAATTGTATTTCTTGTGGGAAGCAAATTACCTCATAAGGACTTCCTGTCCTATTGTATTCCATGCCTAGAACCTGACCACAACGTCACTGGTTGTTGGTTTTGTGCTAGGTTTAACAAGCACACTATTAAACGTTGGTTTGATTTTTGCCCGACATTATTCTGGGAGAAAATTCAATTACACCATGCCTTTGGAACTTCCGACGACCGGAATGCATAAAAAGCGCAAGGACAGGCATCCGAGCCCAAAACTGACGAGGCCTCTTCTAGGCCGGTCGCCGGTTCTCCGGTTTTCAGCGAGGTGCCTACGCAGCCCCTGACGACCGCTTCTACAGAACGCCTCAGACTCCCAAGTGGAACTGGCTGGGCCTTCGGACGCACTAGGGTTTCAGCTTTCCGATCCTAATCCTACAGAAGAGGGAACAGAAGTAGCTGAACAATCCACAGCTACAGAGGGTGTTTTCAGACCTACTCAGTTAACTATTAAACCCTCTGCTAAGTCTAAGCCTTCCTTAAAAGCAAAGAAACAGACACAACTCTCTCCAGGACAGGCTTCCATGCCTAAGAAACTAATACTAAAAATGGCCGAAGACCTAATCACCCTGATCAAGGGGTCCCATCCCCCTCCTGATAAAAGGCCCAGACAGGATGCAGACTATGAATCTTCTGACCAGGTGTCCATTTCCTCACTCATCCTCTGACCTAGGATATTCTTTACCCCTTGTGATGATTCTGATGCTGAGGAATCAATTCCATCAGCCTCTCCACCTGAGGGACTACTCCTCTGGGGAAACCTTACATACCATGAGGGAACATTTCCATTGGGAAGGCCAGGATTACTCAGAATCCAAGAAAAGGCTCACTTTCTTTTTATTGCCTCAACACAGACCCCCTTGCTATCCCGTCATTTTAGATATTGTGGATGATGTGTACACTGAATCCAGTTTAAACCCTGACTCCTTACCCCCAGCCCCAGTTAAACCTGATAGATATTAGAGTCCCTGACTCTCTCAAATGTCTGTACAAAAGCCCTGTTGCTGACCCTGAAACTATTTCTCAGGGACCCAAAGGGATTAAGGCCTCATCAGCAAAAAAGCCAGTTCCCTCTGACAGATTCCAGAGCATTAGACAGATGGAGAAAGAAGGTATATACGTCTGCAACTTTAGCAATGAGAGCCTTGAATTGCCAGTTTCACATGCTAAAATATCAGCAATTTTTGATGTCTCAGTTGAAACAAAAGATGCTTCCAGATTCAGATCCTCCTAATTTTAAAGAAATACAGGATTTATTGCATGCAGCTGAACAAGTGGAAAACATACTTTGCAATGTGGGTTTGATTCCTTAGAGGCCTCCTGTAGAGCAGCAGTTACAACAGCCTCTGATATTAGAAGGCATGCTTGGTTAAAAGAACATACGTTACCAGATCATGTTAAGGTCAAATTATTGGATGCACCTTTGCAGCGGGATGTGCTGTTTGGAGTTAAGGCAGAGGAGGTATTAAAGAAGATGGAGGATAAGGCAAAATCTATGCAAACAGTGAAAGATTTCTTGCAGGTTCAGCCTCCTCATTTTAGCAGAAATTGGCCAACAAAGAATTGGTCCTTTCCAGTCACAGACACCTCAAAGGGGCAGATACAGACGTCCAAGAGGTAGAGGTCAAGCACAAGGCCCTTACAGGCCTCAACAATGGGGTACACCAGGCCAGAAAGAAGGGGAAGACAGGCCTTGACCTTATAAAAAGCATCAATGACTTTCCACTGCAGCTGCCAAACAGCGGTCTCTTGGCAGCCCCCTGAGGAGGAAAACTGGCACTTTTCTATCACAATTGGCATTGCATCACGAAAGACAAATGGGTTCTCAACATTGTATCTCAAGGTTACAGGTTCCACTTTCACACTCTGCCAAGGTTAAAAGGAATGCCAAATCTGCCACCAAATCAATGCGCAGAGGCTCAAAAACAAATTACAGCACTCATGGACATGAGAGCTATTCAAAAGGTACCACCACAGGAGCAAGGATAAGGATTTTACTCTACTCTTTCTGGTTCCCAGAAAGGACAAGGCCTGGAGACCCATTCTGGACCTTTCTTCTCTAAACACTTACCTGGATGTTCCGAAATTCAAAATGTTGACACTACAGTAGCTTCTTCCCATGCTGGGCAAGAAATCTTGGCTCATGACTTTGGACCTCAGAGGCATACCTACATGTCCCTATCAGACAAAACTGCAGAAGATACCTCAGATTTCTAGCTGGTTCAATGCATTATCAATTCTTTGCAGTGCCCTTTGGCTTATCTACTGTGCCCAGGGTCTTCACAAAGTGCCTGGCACCAGTAATTGCATTTTGCAGGCAAAAAGAAATTCAAATTTATCCATACCTGGACGACTGATTCAAGCAGAGAGCAAGGACATTCTACTAAAGCATCTGGCGTGCATAAAAAAGTTAAGTTGCCTGGGGTACACAGTAAACGAAAAGAAATCAAAACTAGTGCCTTCAGAACAGATAATATTCCTGGGTGCCAGCTTGAACACAATGGCCCAGATGGCTTATCTCACGCCAGACAAGCAAGGACAACTGACTCAATATTTTCATTTAATGGCAACAAAGACCCAACTCCCTGCAAGAAAAATTCTGCAGGCCTTGGGCTACATGGCATCTTGCATACTACTAATTCCATATGCCAGACTGCATATGAGGAAACTTCAATGGTACCTAAAGAGTGTGTGGTCTCAACATTGTCAAAGTTTGGAAACGGTTATACCACCAATTCCTTGCCTGCAACAGGAGTTTCGGTGGTGGGCTCAAGCTTGTCACCTCAACAAGGGACAGCCTTTCACTCGACCCACAGCCAGGCAAACTGACAGATGCATCTGATTATGCCTGGGGAGCACACATGGCAGGAAAATGTATCCAGGGCGAGTGGCCCGCAGAGCAAAGACATCTCCACATCAATCAAAAAGAGATACTAGCTGTACAAAATGCAATTATAGCTTTCAAGGACCTGCTGCATCCAGGACAATTACTACTAAAGACAGACAACACCACAGTTATGTGGTACATAAGCAAGGGGGCACAGACTCCTACCCCCTCTGCAGACAAGCCATGACCTTGTGGAACACAGCTCTAAACTACCAAGTTCATCTGCAAGCACAATTCCTGCCAGGAGAGAAAAATACACTGGCAGACGACCTAAGCAGAAACGTCATGGACCCCCATGAATGGAAATTGTACCCACAAATATTCAGAATGATAACACAAAAATGGTGGAGCCCGGACATAGATTTATTTGCATCCCCAATGAACTGCCAATTACAGAAATTCTGCACAAGGAGCTACCATCCACAAGCATGGAAAGTGGATGCCCTCTCATTCAGCCGGAAAAAACTACAAGTATACGCTTTCCCTCCTTTACCTCTCCTGCCAAAGGTACTCATAAAAGCCAGGCAGGAAGAGCCAAAGATGATCCTGATTATACCAGACTGGCCACGCCAGCACTTATGCCCAATCTTAAAGAACTTGGCACAAGAACCACCCTGGATTTTGCCTCAAATCCCACAGCTGTTGACACAGCACAACCATCGGATACTTCACAGCCAGCTAAAGACCTTAAATCTAGCTGCATGGAAAATTCCTTAGTCAGGCAAGCAATGCTTCTCTCCAAAGCTGTTATGGATGTCATTCTGGAGGCCAGAAGGCCTAGCACCAGGAAAGCCTACCCGGAAAAATGGAAGAGATTCTGTACCTGGAACCAAGCGCACAGCCTTGACCCTCTTGTCCCAAACATTCCTCAGATACTTCAATACTTAACTGAGATGCTGGACAAGCGCCTCTCCTTCTCATCCAGCAAGATCCACGCCTCCGCTATTTCTGCTCATTACAGCACGGATCCACCAATTTTTTTCTAATCCTTTGCTCAAACAGTACCTCAGAGGGGCTAAAAACATAAGACCGCCCCGTAGAGCACCTACACCAACTTGGGATCTCAACTTTGTTTTGGAAAAATTAACTTTACCTCCTTTTGAGCCAGCTAACACAGCAGAATTAAAATACATCTCTTGGAAAACTGCTCTGCTACTGGCAATAACATCAGCACGAAGAGTTTCAGAATTACAGGCACTAATGGCAGTGGAACCTTTCCTCATCTTCCACCAGGGCAGGGTGTCTTTAAGAACTTAACCCTACGTTTATGCCAAAGGTGGTATCAAGTGTGGCTCTAAACTAAACTATTCACTTGCCAACTTTTTATCCAAAACCGCAGAACAAAGGGGAAAGACTACTACATTCTTTGGACATTCACAGGCAGTTACGCTTCTACTTGGACAAAACCAAAGCTTTCAGAAAATCTGAGCGATTATTGGTAGCATACGCTGCAGGAGCACAGGGAAAAGCCATTTCAAAGCAGACTATTTCAAAATTGATAGGACACTGTATACGTTTCTGCTATACCCACCATGGGAAACCTGTACCTAGCAGCATTAGATCTCACTCCACCAGGTCAACAGCCACTTCAACTGCCTACCTCAGAGGAGTACCTACCAAAGATATTTTGGAAGCAGCAACATGGAGTTTTGTACATACCTTCACCAAACATTACCATTTGCCTTTATACTCCAAATCCAGAGCTGGCTTCACCACTGCTGTACTACAGGGCCTTATAGCCACCCCTAATGCCTTACAGATCCAGCCTCCCTACCTCAGCTTTGGGATTCCACCCATGTGTAATGACTGCAGCAGTGTAACACAATGAACATAGTACAGATGTTCTTCATCTCACATTGCTGCAGTCATAACCTGTGGGTAGTCCGCTGTCCTCGGTCGGCCCAAATACCAAAGTGTTAGGCTGGCGTCGGTCATGGTCACTTAGATCTGACGTCAGTACGCCGTGGTACTAAAGCGCATGACCGACGTCATATCCTCAGTCTTTCTTGCCGCATGGTCCGAAGCAGAAGCAGCGTTTGCAAGTGCCGTTCGGCGTCCTGAAATTTTCGTATTCTGAGTTTCAGACCGACGACCAAGTTGGGCTAAGTACCCCGTTGGGGAATATTTTTGTCTTTTCTTGCCTCAGTTAATCCGGATGTCAGAAAAAGTGAATAATTGTATTTCTTGTGGGAAACAGTTACCTCATAGGGATTACCACTCTCTCTGTATTCCTTGCTTGGGGCCTGAGCACGACGTAGTCAGGTGTCGCTTTTGTGCTAAATTTAATAAGCGCACCATTAAACGTAGGTTAGATTGTGCTAGGCTTGTCTTCGGTAAGCGGTGTAATTACAATATGCTGTCTGATCCTCCAACGCCCGCTACCGCTAAGAAGCGTAAGGAAAAGTCTTTAAAGTCCAAGCAGGGTGAGTCGTCCGTTCCGGACGCCGGTTCTTTAGAAACTACGGTGGAATCTGTAGATCCAGCCGAGGTTTCAGCTGAGTCTCAGGGGGAACCTTTAATTTTGCAAGATGTGGCCTCTCAGGAGTCGGGTCAGGCTGAGGGGGCCTCTCAGGTTGCTGTACTCCCTTCTTTACATAAGGTGGTTAGGCCTTCTCCCTCTGTCTCTAAGGTACCTTCCAAGGGCAGGCCTGGTTTGTTTTCCTCTGGCGTCAGTCCTAGTTCTGCAGGTTCTGTGCCTAAGAAACACATGCTTAAAATGGCAGAAGTTTTGATTACCATGATCAGAGGTTCTATGCCCCCTCCAGATAAGAGGCCTAGGGTGGAGCCAGAGGTGGAAGGATTGGAACATTCTTCTGATTACTCAGAGTCTTCAGCTGAAGACATTCAGGATTTTCCCCCTTATTCTGATTCAGACGCAGAGGATTCTAGTCTTTCTGCTTCCCCTCCAGAGGATTTTTCTTTTTCAGAAACCCTGCATTCTATGAGGGAGCATTTTAAATGGGAAGGTCAGGATTTCTCTGATTCCCGAAAGAGGCTTAGGGAATTTTTGTTTTTACCACAACATAGGCCCTTAGCTATACCTCCTGTTTTGGATGTTGTTCAGGATGTTTTCTCTGAGGCTTCCCTTAATCCAGACTCTTTGCCTCCTGCACCGGTTAAGCCAGATAGGTATTAGAGTGCCAGAAGCTCATAAATATTTGTATAAGAGCCCAAGGGCTGACCCAGAAACTATTAGCCAGGGACCTAAGGGTGTCAGGGCTTCTGTTGTGAAGAATCCAGTTCCTATGGATAAAGATGCAAGAGCTTTGGATAGGTGGGGTAAAAAAGTGTATACCTCTTCCACTCTTGCAATGAGGGCTTTGAATTGTCAGTTTCATATGCTGAAGTACCAGAATTTTCTCCTTAGTCAGTTAAAATCTAAGGTAGATGCTTTAGCAGAGGGCATAGAGTGTAAGGAATTACAGGATTTGGTTCACGCCTCTGATCAGGTGGGTAAGCATTCTTTGCAGTGTGGTTTTGATGCTTTATAGGCTTCTTCCAGGGTGGCTGCCACTGGATCAGTCATTCGTAGGCACGCCTGGCTTAAGGATCAGAACTTGTCAGAGCATGTTAAAGCTCGAATTTTGGATGCTCCCCTTCAGTCTGAAGTTTTGTTTGGTTCTCCGGTGGAGTCAGTCTTGAAGAAAATGGAAGACAAAGCTAAGTCTATGCAGACTGTTAAGGATTTTTTACAGGTGCAGCCCCCTAAGTTTAGCAGAAATTGGCCTACTAAGGGATGGGCTTACCCTTCTTCTGATTTACAGTCTAGGGGCAGATCTAGACGTGGTAGGGGCAGAGCTCATGCACAGGGTTCTTTCAGGCCTAGGACATGGAGTTCCCCTGCACAGTCTACCGGTGAGGGCAGGGGCCAGTCGTAAACAGACCCAATGACCTACATCTTCAGCTGCCCGATCCTTCCTGTCTGGCAGCTCCTCTGGGAGGAAAGTTGGCACTTTTCAGGCAAAATTGGCTTTTAGTCACCCAGGACAAATGGGTGTTGGACATTATAAACAGAGGCTACAAGTTTTATTTCCACACATTGCCTCCTTTCAAAGGCATGCCAGACGTTCCTCCTCAGCAAAAGGTGGAGGCTCTCAAACAGATTTCTTTACTTCTACACATGGGGGCTATTCAGCAGGTCCCTCCGTCAGAAGTGGGCCTAGGATTTTATTCTCGCCTGTTTCTTGTACCAAAGAAAGGAAACACTTGGAGGCCTATTCTGGATTTGTCTATTCTTAACACATACCTGGACATTCCAAAATTCAAAATGTTGACCTTGCAACAACTTCTGCCTCTGCTAGGCAAAGATCACTGGATGGTAACTCTGGATCTCAGAGGCTTATCTTCATATTCCTATCAGGCCCAGCTGCAGGAGATTCCTGCGTTTTCGGGCTGGGACTTTACATCATCAGTTCTCTGCATTGCCCTTTGGCTTATCTACTGTGCCCAGGGTGTTCACAAAGGTTCTGGCTCCAGTGATAGCCTTCTTAAGGTTGAGGAATACAAATTTATCCTTATTTGGACGATTGCCTGATTCTTGCTCAAGACAGACAAGCTACTTCACCATCTACAGTATGTTATGGCAGTGTTAAGGTGCCTAGGGTATTCTGTGAACGAAATAAAGTCCAGTCTAGTACCCTCTCAGGACATGTGCTTTCTGGGTGTGAGACTGAATACAGCCACTCAGATGGCGTTTTTGACCCCGGACAAGCAAAGAAATCTTACCCTTTACTTTCAAAACTTGTCTCTACGGTCCAGGCTGACTGCAAGGACAGTCCTTCAAGCCTTGGGGTTCATGGCATCTTGTATTCTGGTGCTTCCCAATGCCAAACTGCATATGAGGAAGCTACAATGGTATCTAAAAAGTGTATGGACTCAACACTGCCACGATTTGGACACTGTCATTCAGATAATACCTTGCATTCAAAAGGAATTTTTGTGGTGGGCTCAGGAATGTCACCTAAACAAGGGACTCTGTGACCCGACCAGAGGCGAGTCAGATCTTAACGACAGATGCCTCAGACAAGGCTTGGGGAGCACACCTCAATGGAAAAGGGTTCAAGACACGTGGCCTGCCAGACTTCAACATTTGCATATCAACATGAAGGAGATGTTAGCAGTCCAATTTGCATTGATGGCTTTCAAGGATCTACTTCACCCAGGACAAGTGTTGATTCAAACAGACAACACAACTGTCATGTGGTACATCAACAAGCAAGGGGGAACCCATTCGTACACTCTTTGCAGGCAAGCTATGATTTTGTGGGAGACTGCTCTGTTTGCAACTCAGTCTTCAGGCAAGGTTTCTGCCAGGAGCACAGAACTCCTTAGCGGATGTTTTAAGCAGACAGATGGTGGATCCCCACGAGTGGAAATTGGATCCTCATGTATTTCGACAGTTGACAGTGATTTGGGGGACTCCAGACATAGATCTGTTCGCTTCTCCACTAAATTTCCAGCTGCCAAAGTTTTGCACAAAGATGTTTCATCCAAAAGCTTGGAAAGTGGATGCTCTATCATTCAGTTGGAACTATCTTCACGTCTATGCCTTTCCTCCTCTGCCTCTCCTTCCCAAGGTGCTCTTGAAGGTCAGACAGGACAAGCCCTCCATGATTCTAATAGCTCCAGATTGGCCACGTCAGCACTGGTACCCTCTGCTGAGGAGTTTAGTACGGGAGCCTCCTTGGCCTTTGCCATCAATTCCACACCTATTGTCCCAGGCAGGCAGTCATTTCTTCAATGTCAGGATACAGTCCCTGCATCTGACAGCCTGGCATATTCTGTTCTAGACCCTGGAGGGTCGCAGCTTCCTCAACAAGTTTTGAATGTTATTTTGGAGGCCAGACGGCCTAGTACAAGGAAAGTTTATGCTGATAAATGGAGGAGATTTTTTCTTTGGAGCAAAGCAAAGAGCTTTGATGTTTCAGTTCCTAATTTGAATGTTTCACTTCAGTATCTTACAGAATTACTAGACAAAGGTTTGTCTTTCTCCTCTGTGAAAGTTCATGCTGCAACCATTTCTGCTCACTATGACTGTGACCCACCATTATTCTCTTGTCCTTTGTTTAAGCAATTTCTTAGAGGGGCAAAGAACATAAGACCCCACGTGAGCTCCTACTCCTTCCTGGGATCTCAATTTTGTGTTGGAAAAACTCACTTTACCTCCTTTTGAACCTGCAGCTACATCTGAGTTGAAGTTTTTGTCTTGGAAGACTGCTTTTTTGTTGGCCATTATGTCTGCTAGAAGGGTATCTGAATTACAGGCTCTAATGGCAGTTGAACCCTTCCTGATTTTTCTTAAGGATAGGGTATCCCTACGTACTAACCCTACTTTTATGCCTAAAGTTGTTTCAAATGTGGCCTTGAACCAATCTATTAATTTGCCTACTTTTTATGCTGATCCCCAAAATAAAGGGGAAAAAATTTTGCACTCTTTGGATATTCACAGGCAGTTGCGTTATTTGAGCAGAACTAAAGGGTTCAGACAGTCTCAACAGTTTGTTTCTTTTGCTTTGGGCTCTCAGGGGAAACCTGTTTCTAAACAAACTATTTCTAAGTGGATTGGCCATTGTATTGCTTTTTGTTATTCTCATCATGGTAAGGAGATTCCGGCTGGAATCAGACCTCATTCCACTAGGGCTACTGCCACTTCTACTGCTTTTTTAAGGGGTGTAGCTACTAAAGATATTTTGGAGGCAGCTACTTGGAGTTCAGTGCACACTTTTTCTAAACATTACCATCTCCCTCTTTATTCCAAATCTAGGGCTGGGTTTGCCACTGCAGTTTTACAGGGCATGTTAGCAGCTCCAAATGCTTTATGATTTTGCCAACCTCCCTTTACCTTTGCTTTGGGATTCTACCCACAGGTTATGACTGCAGCAATGTGAGATGAAGAACATAGTACAGTTTTGTACCTACCATAAATGTAGATGTTCGAAGATCCACATTTCTGCAGTCCAATTTACCCTCCCTCCTTCCCCTCTGTAGTTTGGGGTGGTTGTGTGGTTTGAGTTGTAAATATTGTTGGTACATGGGTGGTTGGATGTTTTTCTGTTTTTTGGCTATGGCCTTTGTTTTTAGGGCCTTCTGACATCTGGGGCAAGAAAGACTGTGGATATGACGTCGGTCATGCGCTTTAGTACCACGGCGTACTGACGTCAGATCTAAGCGACCATGACCGACGCCAGCCTAACACTTTGGTATTCGGGCCGACCGAGGACAGCGGACTACCCACAGGTTATGACTGCAGCAATGTGGATCTTCGAACATCTACGTTTATGGTAGGTACAAAACTGTACTTTTTGTATCTACCATAAATGTAGATGTTAGAGTGTAAACACTGCTACAGTCCAGGTTACCCTCCCTCCTTCCCCTCTTACTTTCTGGTACTTACCCAGGTCATCTACCCTTTATTACCTATGGGGAGTATTTGCTGGTAACTAAAAATGGTGGTTTGCTTTTCTTTTGTATATTTTACTAGCAATTTGAATTGCCTACCTATTTGGGGGCACCTGACATCTGGGGCAAGAAAAACTGAAGAAAATGGTGTCTGCTGCATCTTGTATACCTCTGTCGCACTGACGTCAGGGAGGAGGCAACAGCAACAGACTCCGGACCAAGACGAACTCAGGCCGACTGGGGAACCGCCTGACGGCAGGGTAACCCAAGTGTAATGACTGTAGCAGTGTTTACACTCTAACATCTACATTTATGGTAGGTACAAAACTGTACTATGTCTCTCCCTTGGATGAGTCCGGAGCCGCTGAGCAGGCACCGGCTTCTGAGGGTGGTTTCAGGCCTCAACATTTTTATATTAAACCAACACAATCAACAAAAACAAGGCCAAAACCAACTTCTATGTCTAAAAAACTGATGCATGAGCCACGTTCTCAGGCCCCTATGCCTAAAAAACGATCAAAATGGCTGAGGATTTAATTACCTTGATTAGGAGTTCCCAAACCCCCCCCCCCCCTGCTAAGAGGCCTAGGCAAGGCACTGATTATGAATCTTCAGATCAGGTTTACATTTCTTCTGATCAGGAATTTTCTATTCCTCCCTATGAGGACTCTGATGCAGAGGAATCCATCCCATCTGCTTCTCCTGAGGGTTACTCTTTGAGAGACTTTGCACACTTTAAGGGAACATTTTCACTGGGAGAGTCAGGACTTCTCAATCAAAAAAGAGGCTTGGGGATAGGCCTTTGGCAATACCTCCTGTATTACATTGTTGATATGTTCTCGGAATCAAGCATGACTCCTGATTCCCTGCCTCCGCCTCCTAGTAAGCCAGACATATTAGAGTTTCTGACTCCCACAAATTTCTTTTCAAAAATCCTGCTGCTGATCCTGAGACTATTTCTCAGGGTCCCAAGAGTGTTAAGGCTTCTACAGCCAAAAATCCTACCCCATCTGATAGATTCCAGGGTGTTGGATATATGGGGTAAGAAGGTTTATACGTCTGCAACCTTGGCAGTCAGGACTTTAAATTGCCAGTTTCATATGCTTAAATATCAACAGCATGTTATGGGCTTACTGAAACAGAAAATTGTTGATTTCTGATTGTGTGGAAAATAGTTACAGGACTTATTGCATTCAGCAGGACAAGTTGAAAAGCATACTTTGCAATGTGATTTTGATTCCTTGGAGGCCTCTTGCAGGGCAGCCTTAACTGGATCTGTGATGAGGCATGCCTGACTCAAGGAGCAAAATCTGCCTGATCATGTTAAAGCTAAATTGTTGGATGTCCCTTTACAGCATGACAGTCTGTTTGGTAATAAGGCAGAAGAGGTTTTCAAAGAAAATGGAAGACAAAGCTAAATCTATGCAAACTGTAATAGATTTCTTGCAAGTGCAGCCACCCAGGTTCAGTAGGCACTGGCCTACTAAGAACTAGTCCTTTCCTGTGTCCAACAGAGCCACTCTGGTCAAACCCAGACGCTCCAAAGGCTCCAGATACCAATCACAGGGATCTTACAGGTCAAAGCAGTGGGGTGCCTCCACCTCCAAATCTGGAGGTGATAAAGCACAACCCTATAGTAAGCAGGCTCAATGACTTTCCTCTGCCATCTCCAAGCACTTATCTTTTGGCAGCCCCCTTGGGGGGAAAACTAGCACTTCATGCTCAAAATTGGCATTTAATTACCCAGGACAAGTGGGTATTAAAATAGTATCCCAGGGGTACAGATTTCATTTCCACATGTTGCCAATTCCAAACAGATAGCCAGATCTGCCACCAAACCAGTGGGCAGAGGCCCAGAAACAAGTCATGTCCCTCATGGATATGGGGACTATTTAACCAGTATCAGAAAAGGAAAAAGGACAAAGATTTTATTCAAGACTTTTCCTGGTACCCAGAAAAGACAAATCATGGCGTCCAATTCTGGACTTATCTATACACAAACACGTTCCTGGACATTCCAAAATTCAAAATGTTGACTTTACAACTACTGCCTATGCTAGGCAAGAATGCCTGGTTGGTAACTCTAGACTTAAGAGGCATGCCTGCATATCCCAATAAGGGAATCTTGCAGAAGATACCTCCTCTTCAAATGCAGGCTTTTTGCATTACCAATTCTCTGCACTGCCCTTTGGCTTATCTACTGCACCCAGGGTCTTTACAAAGTGCCTGGCACCAGTAATTGCATTTTGCAAAGAAACATTCAAATTTATCCTTATCTGGATGATTCTCATTCAGGCAGAGGACAAGGACACTAACATCTCGCGTTTGTAAAAAGGCTTCTAGCATGCCTAGGGTACACCGTAAACGAAAAAAAATCACAACTGGCACCCTCTCAAATAATTACTTTCTGGGGTGCAAGTTTGAATTCAACTGCCCAGATAGCTTACCTCATGCCAGAAAAACAAATTCAATTGACAACATACTTCAAACAAATGGCAACAAAAACCCAGCTATCTGCAAGACAAAATTCTGCAGGCTTTGGGGTTCATGGTATCCTGCATTCTACTAATTCCATATGCGAGACTGCATATGAGGAAACTTCAATGGTACCTAAAAAGCTTATTGTCACAGCCTGGAAACAATGATTCCTCTCACTCCCTGCCTGCAGCAGGATTTTCTTTGGTGGGCAGAGATGTCACCAAAACAAGGGACTGTCATTTATTCTACCTCCTGCCACCCAAACCCTAACTACAGACACATCAGACTATGCTTGGGGGGCCCACCTGGCAGGGAGATGCATTCAGGGCAAATGGAGCCCAAACCAAATGCATCTACATATCAACCAGAAAGAAATGTTAGCTGTTCAGAATGCTCTAGCAGCCTTCAAGGACTTCATCCAGGACAACTGCTGATAGACTGACACCACCACAGTTGTGATACATAAACAAGCAGGGGGTACCCACTCCTACCCTTTTTGCAGACTAGCCATGGTGGAACGCAGCCTTGACTTGCCAAATACATCAAGCTCCGTTCCTGCCAGGAAAGCAAAATACTCTGGCAGACTACCTAAGCAGAAATCTTATGGACCCACACGAATGGAAACCGGATCCACAAATCTTCAGCATGTTAACACAAAAATGGGGAAGCCTGGACATATATCTATTTGCATCTCCCCAAAACTATCAGTTGGACAAATTCTGCACAAGAACTCATCACAAAAAAGCATGAAAAGTGGATGCTCTATCCTTCAGCTGGAAAAACTTTTCCCCCTCTGCCTCTGCTCTCAAAGGTCTTACTAAAAGTCAGACAGGAAAAACCAAAAATGATTCTAATTGCTCCAGACTGGCCTTGCCAACACTGGTACCCGCTTCTAAGGAGTTTGTCACCTTCCTCTATGGTACTTGCCTCAAATACCTCACCTATTGTCTCAGCAGAACTATCAAATTCTGCACACTTAGCTCCAAACTCTGAATCTTGCAGCATGGCTAATCAACTAATTTTACCAGCCACATCTCTCAGTAAACCTGTGATGAATGTCATTTTGGAAGCCAGAAGGCCTAGTACTAGAAAATCATATGCTGATAAATGGAAGAGATTCTGTGCTTGGAACCAAGCACAAGGAATAGACAGCAAAGCCCAATATTCCTCAGATTTTACAATACTTAACTGAGATGCTTGACAAGGGCCTTTCTTTTTCTTCAGTAAAAATCCATGCCTCTGCCATCTCAGCTCATTACAACACAGAGCCTCCCCACTTTTCTCATCCCCTGCTAAAACAGTACATCATTTGGGCCAAAAATTTAAGGCCTCTCAGGAGAGCGCCAACTCCTGCATGGGACCTCAATTTTGTGCTGGAAAAACTCACCTTACCTTTTGAACCAGCAGCTACTGCGGATATAAAATTTCTTTCTTGGAAGGCCGCTTTTCTTTTGGCAGTCGCTTCAGCTAGAAGGGTTTCAGAACTACAGGCTCTCATGGCAGTGGAGCCTTTCATTATTTTTTTACCCGGACAGGGTGACCCCCAAGGGATTAATCCTTTTATGACTAAGGTGGTATCCAGTGTGGCTCTTAACCAGACCATTCACCTTCCAACTTTCTTCCCGAATCCGCAGAACCAAGGGGGAGCGGATTCTGCATTCATTGGATGTACATAGACAACTAAGATTCTACTTAAACAGGACAAATTCTCTAAAAATCTGAGCAACTACTGGTGGCATTTGCTGCAGGATCAGAGGGGAAGGCTATATCAAACCAGACTTTCAAAATGGATACGCCATTGCATTTGTTTCTGCTACTTGCACCATGGTAAACCTGTGCCCAAGGGGATCAGATCCCATTCTAACAGGGCTGCTTCTACTTCAGCAGCTTTTCTCAGAGGGGTCCCTACCAGAGACATTCTAGAAGCTGCTACTTGGAGCTCAGTTCATACATTCACAAAGCATTATTTACCCCTCTCTTCTAAATCCAGGGCAGGCTTTGCCACTGCAGTCCTGCTGGGCCTTCTAGCTGCTCCTAATGCGGTTTAGTTCCATCCTCCCATCCATAGCTTTGGGATTCTACCCAAATGTAATGACTGCAACAGTGAAACACGAAGAACATAGTACAGATGTGTACACTTACCATAAATGTAGATGTTAGTGTATTCACTGTTGCAGTCCAGATTACCCACCCGTCAACCCCCTTTCTATACATTCTTTCCTTCACTATACTCAAAAGCCTTTATGGTGTATTTGCTTTTAGTTGAAGGTAAATTTTGTTTCTAAAATGTATTTATATATTTAGATTTTTATTTATATATATATATATATATATATATATATATATATATAATATTTTTGCTCCCCATTTGGGGGGCACCTGACATCTGGGCCAAGAAAAACTGATCAAAATGGCGTCTGCTGCATGTTTTATACACCTGACGACCTGATGTCATGGAAGACTGCAACTGACGCAGGACTCAAGACTGTTCAGGCCGACTGAGGGCAACCTGCCAGCAGATTACCCAAATGTAATGACTGCAACAGTGAATACTCTGGTAAGTGTACACAACTGTAATTTGTGTACACTTACCATAAATCTAGATGTTGGTGTATTCACTGTTGCAGTCCTGGATGATGATCATCGTGTTTCACTGTTGCAGTCATCACTGTAGGGTTCTTCCTGCCGGCAGGCAGCCCTCGGTCAGCCAGAATCCCAAAGTCTGGGTCCGGCGTCGGCTGTTCAGTCATATGCTCCCTGATGTCAGAGCGCCAGGAGTACAAAGCTGCCAGCCGATGCCATGTTCTCCAGTCTTTCTTGCCGTGCGGTGGAAGCAGTTCACAAGTGCCGGTCGGCTGACTCCTGATATTTTTCGTGCTTCATTCCGAAGACTGACTTCTCAAAGCTAAGTACCCCGTTTGGGAAACTTTTTTTTCTTGCTCCAGTCCGATGTCAGAATAAGTTAATAATTGTATTTCTTGTGGGAAGCAAATACCTCATAAGGATTTCCACTCTTACTGTATTCCTTGTTTAGGCTCTGACCACGACGTAGCTAGTTGTTGGTTTTGTGCTAGATTTAACCAACGTACTATTAAGCGGAGATACGATTTTGCTTTTCACTACTTTGGCAGGCGATTTAATTACAATATGTCGTCGGACTCGCTTCCGACTACCGGAGTTCACAAACGACGCAAGGATAAGGACAGGCCTCCGAGGTCCAAATCAGATGACTGTTTACAAGTAGAGCCAGCTACAGGTTTGGCCGTCAGTGAGGCGCCTTCGCAGCCCCTGTCGTCGGCAATTACAGAACCGATTGCCGAAACGGACTCCCACGAGGAGCCAACTAGGCCTTTGAGTACTACAGCTGCGGGACCTTCGGACAATGTTGGATGAGTCCGGAGCCGCTGTGCAGGTACCGGCTTCCGAGGGGGTTTTCAGGCCTACACAGCTTCAAAAAAATTCAAAGACAAAGGCGAAGACTCCTTCTAGATCAAAGACTCAAGCCCAGGCCACTTCTGACCCAAGTATCAGAAACAAATGCTTAAAATGGCGGAGGACTTGCTAACTATGATTAGGGGTTCGCATCCCCCTCCAGACAAAAGGCCAAGGCAAGAATTGGATTATGAATCCTCTGATCAGGCATCTATTTCTTCAGTGTCTTCCTCTGAACAGGAATATACTTTCCCTCCTTATGAGGATTCCGATGCTGAGGAATCCATTCCTTCAGCTTCTCCCCCAGAGGATTTTTCTTTTGGGGAAACTTTACATGACATGAGGGAACATTTTCACTGGGAAGGACAGGAGTACTCTGAATCTAAGAGAAGGCTTAGGGATTTCCTTCTTCCCCAACACAGACCCCTGGCTATTCCTCCTATTTTGGATATTGTGGATGATGTTTTTTCTGAGGCTAATTTAACTCCTGACTCCTTTCCTCCAGCTCCTGCAAAGCCTGACAGATATTACAGGGTCCCTGACTCCCACCAGTTTCTTTATAAAAATCCTGTTGCTGATCCAGAAACCATTTCTCAGGGTCCTAAGGGTGTTAAGGCCGCCTCTGCTAAATACCCTATTCCTTCAGATAAGGATTCCAGAGCTTTGGAGAGATGGGGCAAAAAAAGTGTACACTTCAGCTATTTTATGCATTAGGGCTTTAAATTGTCAATTTCATATGCTGAAATATCAGCAATTTCTGCTGTCTGTTATGAAACAAAAGCTAGGTACCATTTCAGCTTGTGCAGATAAGGAACTACACTATTTGCTACATGCTACTGAGCAGGTAGGGAAGCATGGCTTACACTGTGGTTTTGATGCCTTGGAGGCTTCATGCAGGGTGGCTGCCACTGGCACAGTCATTAGAAGACATTCTTGGTTAAAGGAACAAAACTTGCCTGATCAAGTGAAAGCAAAGTTACTGGATGCCCCTGTTCAGCATAATGTTTTGTTTGGTTCTAAGGCTGAAGAGGTGATGAAAATGGAGGATAAGGCAAAATCCATGCAAACGGTTAAGGATTTCTTACAAGTTCAGCCCCCAAGATTTAGCAGAAACTGGCCAACAAAAAATTGGTCCTTTCCCAGCTCGGACAGGCCTCAGAGGGGTAAATACAGGTGCTCCAGAAGGAGGGCCCAAGCACAGACCTAGACAGTGGAGTGCTTCCACCCCCAGGGGTGGAGAGGACAGGCCTCAATCTTACAGAAAACAGGCTGAATGACTCCCCCTGCATGGCTCCAGGAACCTCTCTCTTGGAAGCCCCTCTAGGAGGAAAACTTTCACCAAAATTGGACTTGCATAACCCAAGACAAGTGGGATCTGGATGTAGTTTCAAGAGGTTACAAATTCCATTTTCATACCTTGCCAAGACCAAACGGATGGCCAGACCTTCCAAAACACCAATGGGCAGAGGCATAAAACCAGGTGGGATCCCTCATGGCTATGAGGGCCATAGAACTGGTTCCACAATCCGAGACTGGGCAAGGATTTTACTCAAGGCTCTTTCTAGTTCCCAGAAAACAAAATTCCTGGAGACCCATTCTGGATCTGTCAGTATTAAATACTTTCTTGGAGATACCAAAGTTCAAGATGCTTACTCTGCAGCAGCTCCTGCCAGTGTTGAGCAAAAATGCATGGATGGTGACATTGGATTTAAGAGGCTTACCTACACATCCCCATCAGACAGGAGTGCAGAAAATATCTCAGGTTCAAGGCCGGCTCGAAACATTACCAATTCTCTGCATTGCTCTTTGGCTTGTCTACTGCGCCCAGGGTCTTCAAGTGCCTGGCACCAGTAGTAGCTTACTGCAAGCTCAAGGGAATTCAAATTTACCCTTATCTGGACGACTGCCTTATTCAAGCAGACAGCAAGGATGTCCTACTCCAGCACCTGGAATTTGTTCAAAATCTACTCAAGTACCTGGGATTCACTGTGAACATAAAGTCAAATTGGACTCCCACACAACAGATAAATTTTCTGGGTGCTCTTCTAAACACAACAACCCAGATGGCATTCCTGACATCTGAAAAACAACTTCAGCTGGCTTCAACTTTCAAAACCCTGGCGTTAATGTCTCAACTAACTGCAAGGAAATTCCTGCAGGCTTTGGGTTACATGGCCTCCTGCATCCTTCTCATATCATATGCAAGACTACATATGAGAAAAATACAGTGGTATCTAAAAAGTGTATGGTCCCAGCATTGCCACAGTCTAGAGACACAGATTGCTGTCTTGTCTTGCCTTGCCTACAAAAGGAATTCCATTGGTGGGCCATGGCATGTCTTCAAAACAAAGGGAAAGCCTTCAGTCTACCTCCAGCCAACCAAGTGTTAACCATGGACACCTCTGATTACGCATGGGGAGCCCACTTGCAGGGGGAAAGGCCTGCAAGGGTTTTGGACAGAGAATCAGAAGCACCTACATATCAATTTAAAAGAAATGTTAGCTGTACAGAATGCCCTCTTGGCTTTCAGGGATCTTCTACAGCCAGGACAACTGCTGATACGGACAGACACCGCAGTTATGTGGTACATAAACAAGCAAGGAGGTTCACACTCCTACCCCTTTGCAGACTAGCCATGACTCTATGTGACACAGCTCTAGCTTGCATAGTGGACCTACAAGCTCAGTTCCTGCCAGGGAAACAAAATTTTCTGGCAGACAAGCCTGAACAGGAACTTGTCAGACCCACATGAGTGGATGTAGACACCCAAATATTCAAGATGATTACAGAAGCCTGGGGCTGCCCAGACATAGATCTGTTTGCATCCCCCCTCAACTACCAGTTACAGATTTTTTGCACAAGGACATATCACAAACTAGCATGGAAAGTGGATGCTCTCTCATTCAGTTGGAGGAATCTCTCTGGGTATGCCTTTCCTCCTCTACCTTTTCTTCCACGGGTGTTATTAAAGATAAAGCAGGACAAACCCAAGATGATTTTACTGGCCCCAAATTGGCCTCGTCAATTTTGGTACTCAACACTGATGAATCTATCCCAGGAGCCTCCTTGGACTCTACCTCAGATTCCAAATCTTTTGTCCCAACACCAGGGCCAGGTTCTGCACTCTCATATCAAAGCTCTCAGCCTGGCGTATTCAGGGCCTATGATTAATCCTAATCTTCCCAAACAGGTCATGGATGTCATCTTAGAAGCCAGATGGCCTAGCACTAGAAAATCTTATGAGGGTAAATGGAAGAGATTTTGCACCTGGATACATGCTCAGAATTCGGATCCTCTCATTCCTAACATTCCATTGATTTTACATTAGCTGACAGACATGTTACATAAGGGTTTATCCTTTTCCTCCATAAAAATACATGCCTCAGCTATCTCTGCACATTACAATACAGATCCTACAATCTTTTCGCATCCACTACTGAAACAATATCTCAGAGGAGCAAAGAATTTAAGGCCCCTGGCCCAAGGACACCACCCATACCTGCCTGGGACCTCAACTATGTTCTGGAAAAAGTTACTCTGCCTCCTTTTGAGCCTGCTGCCACATCTGATATTAAGTATTTATCATGGAAGACAGCTATCCTACTGGCTTTGACTTCAGCCAGGAGAGTCTCTGAGTTACAAGCTCTCATGGCTGTGGAACCTTATATTATTTTTCATCAAGACAGGGTCTCTTTAAGGACTAATCCTACCTTCATGCCTAAAGTGGTTTCTAAAGTGGCTTTAAACCAAACTATTCACCTGCCAACCTTTTTCACTAATCCACAAAATAAGGGGGAAAGGATCTTGCATTCCTTGGACGTGCCCAGGCAGCTTCATTTTTACCTGGACAGAACCAAGGATATCAGGAAAACAGAGCAATTTGTTTCCTATGCAGCAAATTCCCAAGGCAAAGCTATTTCAAAACAGACCATTTCTAAATGGATTGCTCATGGAATCAGATTTTGTTACTCATCATGGAAAGCAAATCCCAGGAAAAATTAGGACTCACTCTAGCAGAGCTGCTGCTACTTCTGCTGCCTTTCTCAGGTGAGTACCTACCAAAGATATTTTGGAAGCTGCAACCTGGAGTTCACTGCATACTTTCTCTAAGCACTATAATCTCCCTCTTTATTCTAAGTCTAGGGCAGGCTTTGCTTCTGCAGTCTTGCAGGGCCTTCTAGCCGCCCCTTCCACTCTATAACCACCACCCTTTATCTCAGCTTTGGGATTCCAACCCTACAGTGATGACTGCAACAGTGAAACACGATGAACATAGTACAGTTGTGTACACTTACCATAAATGTAGATGTTCGAGTGTCTTCACTGTTGCAGTCTGGGTTACCCACCCTCCTGTCCCCTCTTATACTTTCATTAGTGTGGTTTCCTACTTCAACCTTCTTCTGAGGTGTATTTGCTACAGGGTATGGGGTTTGTTGTATGTTACATTTTTGTTTTACTATTAGCCTTCACTTTTGGGCACCTGACATATGGGGCAAGAAAAACTGGAGAACATGGCGTCGGCTGGCAGCTTTGTACTCCTGGCGCTCTGACGTCAGGGAGCATGACTGAACAGCAGACGCCAGACCCAGACTTTGGGATTCTGGCCGACCGAGGGCTGCCTGCCGGCAGGAAGAACCCTACAGTGATAACTGCAACAGTGAAGACACTCTTAACATCTACATCTATGGTAAGTGTACACAACTGTACTTTCTTCGTGTTTCACTGTTGCAGTCATTACACTTGGGTTATCCTGCTGGCAGACTACCCTCAGTCAGCCTGAATTCCAAAGTTTAGGTCCGGCGTCTGTTGCTGTTGCCTGTTCCCTGACGTCAGTGCGCCAGGGGTTTAAATGATGCAGCCGACACCATTTTCTTCAGTCTCTTTCCGCGCGGTGCCCGAAGCATAAGCAGTTCGCAAGTGCTGGTCGGCCAACTCCTGAGATTTTCGTGTTCGAATTTCAGATCCAAAGTCATTAAAAGCTAAGTACCCCATTGGGGAAACTTTTTTCTTGCTCCAGACTGATGTCAGAAAAAGTTAATTGTATTTCTTGTGGGAAGCAAATACCGCATAAGGACTTTTAATCTTACTGTATTCCTTGCTTAGGCCCTGACCACGATGTTGCTAGTTGTCGGTTTTGTGCTAGATTTAACCAACGCACTATTGTGCATCTCTGTGATTTTGCATTGCATTACTTTGGCAGAAGATTTAATTATATGATGTCGGATAGCCATCAGACTACCGGAATTCACAAGAAATGAACTGGGAAAGAAAAGGACAGGCATCAGAGGTACAAAACCGACTAGGCTTCTAAGGCAGTCGCCGGTTCTCAGTGAGGCGCCTTTGCAGCCCCTACCACCCGCTACCTTAGACCTGCAGGCCGCTACCGACTCCAACATGGAGTCGACTAGGCCGCTGGAAGCTCAAGGTATTGGACCTTCGGAGACTATTCCCTCAGATGGGTCCAGAGCCGCTGAGCAGGCAGCTTCTGAGGGTGTTTTCAGACCTACTCAGTTATACATTAAAACAACTTCAGCTTCAAAGGCAAAGACTAAAGCACCTTTAAAGACAAAGAAACGGGTACAACAGCCTCATGGACAGGCCTCCATGCCCAAAAAACAGATGCTCAAAATGGCCGAAGACTTACTTTGATCAGGGGTTCCCATCCCCCACCTGATAAAAGGCCTAGGCAAGAGACAGAATATGAATCTTCAGATAAGGTTTCTATTTCTTCTGATTCCTCTTCTGATCAGGATTACTCTCTTCCTCCCTGTGAGGATTCTGATGCTGAAGAATCTATCCCTTCAGCCTCTCCTCCTGAGGATTACTCTTTTGGGGAAACCTTGCATACCATGAGGGAGCATTTCCACTGGGAGAGCCAAGATTTTTCAGAATCTAAGAAAAGGCTCAGACTTCCTCTTACTACCACAACACAAGCCCCTAGCTATTCCCCGTGTTAGACATTGTAGATGTATTTTCAGGGTCCAGTCTGACCCCTGTCTCCTTACCCTCCAGCTCCTGTTAAGCCAGACAGGTACTATAAGACTCCTGACTCTCATAAATTCCTTTTCAAAAACCCTGCTGACCCAGAAACCATCTCTCAGGGTCCCTAAGGGGTCAAGGCTTCCGCTGCAAAAAAAAACTACCCCCCTCACAGTGATTCTAGGGCATTGGACAGATGGGGGAAAAAGTTTTACACTTCTGCTACCTTGGCTATAAGGGCTTTAAATTCAGTTTCATATGCTCAAATATCAGCAATATATTGTCACTGCTTAAACAGAAAATGTTGATAAATTCTGAATGTGCAGAAAACAAAAATGCAGGATTTATTGCATGCAGCTGAACAAGTTGGAAAGCATACTTTGCAATGTGGTTTTGATTCTTTGGAGGCCTCCTGCAGGGCTGCTGTTACGGGTTCTGTCATCAGGAGGCATGCTTGGTTGAAGTAGCAATATCTGCCTGATCATGTCAAAGCAAAATTATTAGATGCTCCATTACAGCATGATACCTTGTTTGGTGTTAAAGCAGAAGAGGTGTTAAAGAAAATGGAGGACACAGCTAAATCTATGCAAACAGTTAAGGATTTCTTACAGGTACAGCCTCCTAGATTTAGTAGACACTGACCTACCAGGAATTGGTCCTTTCCAGTGTCAGACCACAAAGGGGCAGATACAGACGCCCAAGAGGCAGATCCCAGCCCCAAAGTTCGTACAGGCCTAAACAATGGGGTGCTTCTACCTCCAAATGTGAAGACAAATCAGCCATACAGGAAACAGTCCCAATGACTTTCCCCTGCCTGCACCAAGCACTTATCTTCTGGCAGCACCTTTAGGGGGAAAACTAGCACTTTTTTCTCAAAATTGGCACATAAAAACCCAGGACAAATGGGTCCTAGACAGTGTCACAAGGCTACAAGTTTCACTTCCATACCCTACCAAGGGCAAACGGTTGGCCAGACCTGCCAAAAAATCAATGGGCAGAGGCACAAAAGCAAGTGTCATCCCTCATGGACATGAGGGCCATTCAACAAGTACCAGAGCAAGAGCAGGGACAAGGATTTTATTAGAGACTGTTCTTGGTACCAAGAAAGGACAAGACCTGGAGACCAATACTGGACTTATCTATTCTTAACACATTCCTGGATATTCCAAAATTCAAAATGTTGACTACAGCAACTTCTGCCCATGCCTGGCAAGAAGGCTTGGCTTGTCATTTTAGACCTAAAAGAGGCATACCTGCATGTCCCAATCAGACAAACATGCAGAAGATACCTAGATTCAAAGCTGGCTCAATGCACTACCAATTCTCTGCACTGCCCTTTGGCGTATCTACTACGCCCAGGGTTTCACAAAGTGCCTGGCACCAGTGATTGCATCCTGCAGATAAAGAATACAAATATATCCTTACTTGGACGACTGCCTCATTCAAGCAAAGAACAAGGACATTTTACTACAGCCTCTGGCATTTGTAAAGAGATTTCTAACAGGCCTAGGGTACACAGTCAACGAAAAGAAATCAAACCTAGTACCCTCTCGAGATATTCCTGGGTGCAAGCTTAAATACAACTGCCCAGATGGCTTATCTCACGCCAGACAAAGACAACTGACTACCTATTTCAACCTGTTGGCAACAAAGGCCCAGTTACCTGCAAGAAAAATTCTGCAGGCTTTGGGCTTCATGGTATCCTGCATTCTAATTCCATATGCGAGACTGCGTATGAGGAAACTTCAGTGGTACCTAAAAAGTGTTTGGACTCAACATTTGCCACAGCGTAGAAACAATAATTACCCTCATTCTCTGTCTGCAACAGGGGTTTCGATAGTGGGCAAAGGCTTGTCACCAGAACAAGGGACAGCCATTCTCTCTACCCCTAGCCAGGCAGACATTAATGGATGCATGAGATTATGCCTGGGGTACCCCATGGCAGGAAGGTGTACTCAAGGCACATGGTCCGCAAACCAAGTGCATCTAATATCAATCAAAAAGAGATGCTAGCTGCAGAATGCCCTGACAGCCTTCAAGGACCTACTTCATCCGGGACAATTACCGATAGACAACACCACGGTCATGTGGTATATAAACAAGCAGGGAGGCACTCATTCTTACCCCCTTTGCAGACTAGCCATGACTTTGTGGGACACAGCATTGACTTGCCAAGTACATCTGCAGGCACAATTCCTGCCAGGAAAGATAAATACTCTGGCAGACGAACTAAGCAAAAACCTGATGGATCCCCACGAGTGGAAATTGGATCCACAAATCTTCAGCATAAGGAAATGGGGATGCCCGGAGATGGATCTGTTTGCTTCCCCTCAACTACCAACTAAAGATTCTGCACAAGGACTTATTACAGACAAGCATGGGAAGTGGACGCCCTATCTTTCAGCTGGAAAAGCTTAGCAGTATATGCCTTTCCTTCACTGCCTCTACTCCCCAAAGTACTCCTAAAGGTCAACCAAGAGAAGCCAAAGATGATACTGATTGCCCCAGACTGGCCCCAATCCTAAGGAACTTGTCTCAATGCCTGGCTTGGCCCTTGCCTCAAGCACCTCATCTACTATCCCAGCAGAACAATCAGATCCTGCACAGCCAGCTAAAGACCTTAAATAATCTGGCAGCATGGCGGATAATGTAGTCATACAAAACGCGTCTCTCACTAAAGCTGTGATGGATGTAATTTTGGAGGCCAGAAGGCCTAGTACCAGAAAATTTATGATGGAAAATGGAAGAGATTCTGTGCTTGGAACCAGGCACAAGGAATTTACACAGCTATACCAAATATTCCTCAGATTTTGCAATATTTAACTGAGATGCTGGACAAAGGCCTATCCTTTTCATCAATTAAAATTCATGCCTCTGCAATTTCGGCTCATTACAATACAGAGCCACCGATCTTTTCACATCCTTTAAGGCAGTACCTTAGAGGAGCCAAAAACTTAAGGCCTCTAAGGAGGTCACCGATACCTGCATGGGACCTCAATTATGTCTTGGAAAAACTCACCCTGCCTCCTTTTGAGCCAGCCACTAATGCTGATATAAAATGTTTATCTTGGAAAACAGCTCTGCTCCTAGCAATAACCTCTGCAAGACTAGTCTCAGAGCTACATGCACTCATGGCTGTGGAACCTTTTATCATTTTTTATCCAGACAGGGTTTCTCTGAGGACAAACCTGACATTTATGCCTAAGGTAGTGCCCAGTGTGGCTCTTAACCAAGCTATTCATCTGCCTACTTTTTATCCAAACCTACAAAATAAAGGGGAGAGAATTCTGCATTCTTTGGACATACACAGCTACGCTTCTACTTGAACAGAACCAAAGCTTTCAGAAAGACAGAGCAACTACTAGTGGCATTTGCTGCAGGATCACAAGGAAAGGCTATCTCAAAGACTATTTCTAAGTGGATAGGCCACTGCATTCGTTTCTGCTATTCACAACATGGCAAGCCAGTGCCTAAGGGCATCAGGCCACATTCAACCAGAGCAGCAGCCTTCCTCAGGGGAGTACCAACCAAAGACATTTTAGAGGCTGCTACCTGGAGTTCAGTGCACACCTTTACAAAACACCATCATGTACCACTCTACTCTAAATCCAGGGCAGGCTTTCCCACTGCAGTTCTGCAGGGCTGCGTAGCCGCTCCTAATGCTATATTAGCTCCAGCCTCCCAACCATAGCTTTGGGATTCAACCCAAGTGTAATGACTGCAACAGTGAAACACGAAGAACATAGTACTGTTGTGTACACTTACCATAAATGTAGATGTTCAAGTGTATTCACTTTTGCAGTTCAGGTTACCCACCCACCATCCTCCATATCTTTGCTGGAACTTATCTGCACTTCTCTGCTCTATACAACCTATGTGGTGTATTTGCTTGTAGATTGTTATAACATATTTTGGTGCATGCATGTTTTATTGCCATATTTTTTGTAGCCTAACCTTTTGGGGGCACCTGACATCTGGGGCAAGAAAAACTGAAGAAAATGGCGTCTGCTGCATCATTTATACCCCTGGTGCACTGACGTTAGGGAAGAGGCGACAGCAACCGACGCCAGACCTAGATTTTGGAATTCAGGCCGACTGAGGGTAGCCTGCCAGCAGGATAACCCAAGTGTAATGACTGCAGCAGTGAATACACTCTAACATCTACATTTATGGTAAGTATACACAACTGTACTTTACCCTCCCACCAGCCCCCTGACTTCTCTTGGCTATACTTTTCTGTTTAATGTTTTAATGCATTCTGGTGCATTTGCTTTTTGTTGGTGTAACCTAACATGTAATTGCTTCCCATACCGGGCCACCTGACATCTGAGGCAAGAAAAACTGATGTAATGGCGTCAGCTGCGTGTTTTTTTTACCCCTGACATCATGGAAGAAGAGCATGCGTTGCAGGGATCCAAGACTTTGATATTCAGGCCAGCTGAGGGCTACCTGCAGGCAGATAACCCCAGTGTAATGACTGCAACAGTGAATACACTCAACATCTACATTTATGGTAAGTGTACACAACTGTACTTTACCCTACAAAACTTGCTTTTTTTCATCCTACTTTGCCTCTCCTCTTCAGCTTTGGGAATCTTCCCACAAGTCAGGACTCTAGCAGTGAAACACTAAGAACATAATACAGTTGTGTACTCTTGACTGTTAAGGTAGATGTTGTATTCACTGTTTTAGTACCCCCCCCCCCCCCAGTAGCCTCCAGGGTGGCTTCTATTTTTCATTTACCTGGGATCCCTACTTTTCACTCCTACCTGCCTAGAGATCCTTGATCTGTCTGACCTGCTGCCCCTGTTGGGGGGCTGCGAACTCCAGGGGCCAAGAAAACTGAAGTCATGATGTTGGCAGACTCCACGTATGCCCCAGCCGTCCTGATGTCCGATAAGGGCATCTGCCAGTCATAGTAAGGAAGAATTTTACTCTGGTAGTCATGCCAGCCAAGGGCTTGCACTGTTAGAAATCCCACAAGTCAGGACTGCAACAGTGAATACACCCAAACACCTACCTACGTTTATGTTAAGTGTGCACAACTGTACTATGTTCACTGCTGCAGTCATTACACTTGGGTTATCCTGCCATCAGGCGGTCCCGCAGTCGGCCAGAGTTCCAAAGTCTTGGTCTGGCGCCGGTTGCTGTCGCTTCTTCCCTGACGTCAGTGCGCCAGGGGTATATAAGATGCAGCCGACACCATTTTCTTCAGTCTTTCTTGCCGCGCGGTGCCCGAAGCAAAAGCAGTTCGCAAGTGCCGGTCGCTCGACTCCTGCAATTTTCAATTCGAATTTCAGATCCGAAGTCTTCAATAAAGCTAAGTACCCCATTGGGGAAACTTTTTCTTGCCTCAGACCAATGTCAGTAAAAGTTAATAATTGTATTTCTTGTGGGAAGCAAATACCTCATAAGGATTTTCATTCTTACTGTATTCCATGCCTAGGCCCAGACCACGACGTCACTAGTCGGTTTTGTGCTAGATTTAACAAGCGCACTATTAAACGTCGGTTTGACTTTGCTCGCCATTACTTTGGTCGAAGGTTTAATTATACCATGCCGTCGGAACAACCGACGACCAGAATACACAAAAAGCGCAAAGACAAGGATAAAGACAGGCATCCGAGGCCCAAAACTGACTAAGCCTCTTCTAGACCAGTCGCCGGTTCTCAGTGAGGCGCTTTCGCAGCCCCTGACACCCGCTACCTCAGAGCCACAGGCCACCTCTGACTCCCACGTGAAGATGTCTAGGTCTCTGGAAACTCAAGGTATTGGGCCTACGGAAACTAACCCCTCAGATGGGTCCGGAGCCACTGAGCAGGCATCGGCTTCTGAGGGTGTTTTCAGACCTTCACAGCTTACCATCAAAACTACAGCCATGTCTAAAACTCCATTAAAGACAAAGCAAGTACAGCATTCACCTGGACAGGCCTCCATGCCTAAAAAACAGATGCTCAAAATGGCCGAAGACTTAATTACTTTGATCAGGGGTTCCCATCCCCCTCCTGATAAAAGGCCTAGACAGGATACAGACTGATTCCTCTGACCAGGTTTCCATTTCTTCTGATTCCTCTTCAGACTAGGGATAACTCTCTACCCCACTATGAGGACTCTGATGCCGAAGAATCAATTCCTTCAGCGCCTCCTCCTGAGGATTACTCTTTTGGGGAAACTTTACATACCATGAGGGAGCATTTCCACTGGGAGGGCCAGGATTACTCAGAATCCAAGAAAAGGCACAGACTTTCTTTTATTGCCTCAGCACAGGCCCCTTGCTATTCCGCCAGTGTTAGATATTGTGGATGATGTGTTCTCTGAATCCAGTTTAAATCCTGATTCTTTGCCCCCCTCCTCCAGTCAAGTCAGACAGGTACTACAGAGTTCCTGACTCACAAATAACTCTATAAAAACCCTGCTGCTGACCCAGAAACTATTTCCCAGGGTCCCAAAGGGGGTAAAGGCTTCCACGGCTAAAAATCCAGTTCCCTCTGACAGGGATTCTAGAGCATTAGACAGATGGGGGAAGAAAGTTTACACTTCTGCAACTTTAGCAGTGAGGGCTTTAAATTGCCAGTTTCACATGCTTAAATACCAACAATATTTAATGTCTGTGTTAAAACAGAAAATGCTTACAAGTTCAGAACATCCAGACTCTAAGGAAATGCAGGATTTATTGCATGCAGCTGAACAAGTGGGAAAACATACTCTGCAATGTGGTTTTGATTCATTAGAGGCTTTTTGTAGAGCAGTAGTTACAGGATCTGTGATTTGAAGGCATGCTTGGTTAAAAGAGCAAGGTTTGCCTGATCATGTTAGGGCAAAATTATTGAATGCTCCTTTACAGCAGGATATTTTATTTGGTGTTAAGGCAAAAGAAGTATTAAAGAATAAAATGGATAAGGCAAAATCTATGCAAACCATGAAGGATTTCTTACAGGTACAGCCACCTCGATTTAGCAGAAATTGGCCTTTAAAGAATTGGTCCTTTCCAGTGTCAGACCACAAAGAGGCAGATACAGACGCCCAAGAGGCAGATCTCAGCCCCAAGGCTCTTACAGACCATGACAGTGGGGGGTGCTTCAACCCCAAAAGGAGGGGAAGACAAGTCACAACCTTATAGGAAACGGTCCCAATGATGTCCCCCTTCAAATGCCAAGCACTTACCTTTTGGCAGCTCCCTTAGGGGGGGAAACTAGCACTTTTTTCACAAAATTGGCATATCACCCAAGACAAATGGGTTCTGAATATTGTCTCAAGGTTACAGGTTCCACTTTCACACTCTACCAAGGCTAAAAGGAATGCCAGACCTGCTACAAAATCAATGGGCAGAGGCACAAAAACAAATTACAGCCCTCCTGGACATGAGAGCTATTCAAAAAGTGCCACAACAGGAACAAGGACAAGGATTTTACTCAAGACTTTTCCTGTTCCCCAGAAAGGACAAAGCCTGGAGACCCATACTGGACCTTTCTACTCTAAATACTTACCTGGATGTTCCAAAATTCAAAATGTTGACACTACAGCAGCTTCTTCCCATGCTGGGCAAGAAGGCTTAGCTTGTTACTTTGGACCTCAGAGGCATACCTGCAAATTGCAGAAGATACCTCAGATTCATAGCTGGTTCAATGCATTACCAATTCTCTGCACTGCCCTTTGGCTTATCTACTGCACCCAGGGTCATCACAAAATGCCTGGCACCAGAAATTGCATTTAGCAGACAAAAAGGAATTCAGATATATCCATACTTGGACGACTGCCTTATTCAAGCAGAGAGCAAGGACATTCTTCTAAAGCATCTGGCATTTGTAAAAAGGTTGCTAATTTGCCTGGGGTACACAGTAAATGAAAAGTCAAAACTAGTGCCCTCACAAGAGAATATTCCTGGGTGCCAGCTTAAATACAATGGCCCAGATGGCTTATCTCACGCCAGACAAGCAAGGACAACTGATTATTTCTGACTGGAAAATAGTGAATTACAGGATTTACTGCATTCAGCTGAACAAATTGGAAAACATACTTTGCAATGTGGTTTTGATTCTTTGGAGGCCTCTTGCAGGGCTGCTGTTACTGGGTCTGTGCTTCGGAGGCATGCTTGGCATAAGGAGCAATCTCTGCCTGATCATGTTAAAGCAAAATTGTTGGATGCTCCTTTGTAGCAGGACCATCTGTTTGGTAATAAGGCTGAAGAAGTTCTAAAAAATCTATGCAAACTGTGAAAGATTTCTTACAGGTACAACCTCCAAGATTTAGTAGGCACTGGCCTACTAAGAACTGGTCCTTTCCAGTTCCTTCCAGAGCCACTCAAGCCAAACCCAGACATTCCAAAAGCACAAGGTTTCAGTCCCAAGGGAGTTTCAGAAATAAGCAATGGGGTGCCTCCACTTCCAAATCTGGAAACAGCAAGACACCTCCCTATGGTAAACAGTCTCAATGACTTTCCTTTAAAATTACCAAGCACTTACCTCTTAGCTGCCCCTTTGGAGGGAAAAGTAGCTCTTCATGCAAAAAAATGGTGACTTATAACCCAGGACAAATGGGTTTTAAATAGTGTCCCAGGGATACAGATTTCATTTCCACACGTTGCCAGCTCCAAACGGATGGCCAGACCTGCCCCCAAATCAGTGGGCAGAGGCACAGAAACAAGTACTTTCCCTCCTAAACATGGCAATTCAACTAGTACCAGAAGAGGAAAAGGGACAAGGTTTCTATTCCAGACTTCTTCCGGTGTCAAATTCTGGGCCTGTCTACTCTAAACACCTTTCTGGACATTCCAAAATTCAAGATGCTGACTCTTCAGTTACTTCCTATGCTAGGCAAAGATGCCTGGTTGGCAATTCTAGATTTAAGAGGCTTACCTGCATAGTAAACGAAAATAAATCAAAACTAGTACCCTCTCGAGATAATATTCCTGGGTGCAAGCTTAAATACAACTGCCCAGATGGCTTATCTCACGCCAGACAAACAAAGGCATCTGACTTCTTACTTCAAAGACATGGCAACAAAGACCCAGTTATCTGCAAGAAAAATTCTGCAGGCTCTGGGCTACATGGCATCCTGCATTCTACTAATTCCATATGCAAGACTGCATATGAGGAAACTACAATGGTATCTAAAAAGTGTTTGGACTCAACATTACCACAGCCTGGAAACAGTAATTACTCTCATTCCCTGCCTGCAACAGGAATTTCAATGGTGGGCACAGGCATGTCACCACAACAAGGGACAGCCATTCACCTTACCCACTGCCAGGCAGACACAGATGCATCAGATTATACCTGGGGGGGGGGTGCACATGGCAGGAAAATGTATTCAGGGCACATGGCCCACAAACCAAATGCATCTTCATATCAATCAAAAAGATTCTAGCTGTACAAAATGCCCTGACAGCCTTCAAGGACTTACTTCATCCAGGACAGCTACTGATAAAGACTGACAATACTACAGTCATGTGGTACATAAGCAAGGGGGCACACATTCCTACCCCCTCTGCAGGCAAGCCATGACTTTGTGGAACACAGCATTGACTTATCAAGTACATCTGCAAGCACAATTCCTGCCAGGAGAGGCAAATACTTTGGCAGACGAACTAAGCAGAAAACTCATGGATCCTCATGAGTGGAAACTAGATCCACAAATCTTCAACATGATAACAGGGAAATGGGGATGCCCAGACATAGATCTATTCACCTCCCCTCACAACTGCCAGCTAAAGAGATTCTGCACTCTGACTTATCACAAGCAAGCATGGAAAGTGGATGCCCTTTCATTCAGCTGGAAAACCCTTACAGTATATGCCTTTCCTCCTCTGCCTCTCCTCTCCAAGGTACTCCTAAAGGTCAGAGAAGAGAAGCCAAAAATGATACTGATTGTCCCAGACTGGCCACGCCAGCACTGGTACCCAGTCCTAAAGAGCTTGTCTCCAGGCCCAGCCTGGACATTGCCTCTAATATCTCATTTGCTGACCCAACAGAGCAATCGGATCCTGCACAGCCAACTCAGAACCCTAAATCTGGCTGCATGGCAGATAATGTAATCATTCAGAACACACCTCTCTCTAAAGCAGTTATGGATGTTATTTTGGAAGCCAGGAAGCCCAGCACCAGAAAATCGTATGCAGAAAAATGGAAGAGATTCTGTGCTTGGAACCAAGCACAGGGAATTGACTCGCTTGTACCAAATCTTCCTCAGATTTTGCAATACCTAACTGAGATGCTGGACAAAGGCCTATCCTTCTCATCAATTAATATCCATGCCTCTGTCATTTCAGTTCATTACAATACGGACCCACCTATTTTTTCTCATCCACTGCTAAGACAGTTTCTCAGAGGGGCCAAAAACATAAGACCTCCAAGGAGAGCTCCAATACCTGCATGGGACCTCAATTTTGTCTTGGAAAAATTCACACTGCCTCCTTTTGAGCCAGCCAATACAGCAGAAATAAAATACTTGTCATGGAAAACCACTCTTCTCCTAGCAATAACTTCAGCAAGAAGAGTCTCAAGAGTTGCAGGCACTAATGGCTGTGGAACCTTTTATTATTTTCCATCAGGACAGGGTTTCCCTAAGGACAAACCCGACATTTATGCCTCTCTACTCTAAATCCAGAGCAGGCTTTGCCACTGCAGATGTTCATCGTGCATACAGCTGTAGTCATAACAGATGGGTTCTCCTGCCGTCAGGCGGGTCCTCGGTCGGCCGAATTCCAAAGTCTAGGTCCGGCGTCGGTTGTCGTCGCTTCTTCCCTGACATCACTGCGACAGGGGTATAAAAGAACCAGCCAACGCCATTTTCTTCAGTCTTTCTTGCCGCGCGGTGCCCGAAGCAGAAGCAGTTCGCAAGTGCCGGTCGGCCAGCTCCTGAAATTACGAAAATTTTGCAACCGAAGTCTTCTTGAAAGCTAAGTACCCCGTTGGGGAAACTTATCTTGCCTCAGACCAATGTCAGACAAAGTTAATAATTGTATTTCATGTGGGAAGCAAATACCACATAAGGATTTCCATTCCCTCTGTATTCCTTGTTTAGGCCCAGACCACAACGTCTCGGTCTGTCGCTTTTGTGCTACATTCAACAAACGCACCATTAAGCGTCGGGCGGAGTTCGCCCAGCATTATTTTGGCAAAAAATTTAACTATATTATGTCGTCGGATACTCCGACTCCAGTTTTGTCTAAAAAGTGCAAAGATAAGGACCGACACACGAGGTCCGCGGCCTCTACCGACACCATGCCAAAGCCGATTACACGTGGTCCGGTTCTCAGTGAGGCGCCTACGCAGCCCCTGACTACCGACGACACTTCTTTGGTGGTGTCTCCTGTGCCCGAGGTCGCAGGCTCCTCGGCCCACACCCCGACTACAGATACCTAAGCCACTCTTGGCGGTGAATCTCAAAATGTGGACAGGCCTGCCCCCTCTCAAGGTGTCTTCAGACCTTCCTCTTCTTTTTCCATCAAGGCTTTCACTAAGTCTAAAGCAGCCATGCATTCTAAGAGACAAGCTACACAGGGCCCATCTCCAGGCCCCATGCCTAAAAAACAGATGCTTAAAATGGCTGAGGATTTAATTACTCTTATCAGGGGGTCTCAACCCCCCCCCCGGACAAAAGGCCCAGTGTGGAGGAAGAATCCCCCTCCTCTGATCAGGGCTCCATTATATCAGAGCACTCTGATGAACAGGAACATTCTTACTCCCCTTTTGAAGACTCTGATGCAGAGGAGTCCATTCCCTCTGTATCCCCAACAGAGGATTACTCATTTGGGGAAACTTTGCATACCTTAAGGGAACACTTCCACTGGGAAGGCCAAGATTATTCAGATTCCAAGAAAAGGCTTAGGGAATTTCTCTTGCTACCTCAGCACAGGCCTCTGGCTATACCTCCTGTCTTGGACATACTAGATGATGTTTACTCTGAGGCCTGCCTTAACCCGGACTCTCTACCTCCAGCCCGAGTCAAGCCTGACAGGTACTACAGGGTTCCTGACTCACACCAATTTCTATACAAAAGCCATGCTGCTGACCCAGAAACTATCTCACAGGGCCCCAAGGGAATTAAGGCCTCCACTGCTAAAAATCCATTACCTTCCGAGAGAGATTCCAGATCCTTAGAAAGGTGGGGGAAAAAGGTATATACCTCGGCCACCTTAACCATGAGGGCATTAAACTGTCAGTTCCATATGCTAAAGTACCAACAGGTTTTTATCACAATTGAGAAGTAAAATGTCACAACCTGAACAACCAGACATGGAGTTGCAGGATTTGATGCATAGTGCAGAACAAGTGGGTAAACATACCTTACAATGTGGTTTTGATGCTCTAGAGGCCTCATGTAGAGCTGCTGTTACAGGATCAGTCATACGTAGACATGCCTGGCTCAAGGAACAAACCTTACCAGATCATGTCAAAGCTAAATTACTAGATGCCCCTCTACAAAAGTATGTATTATTTGGTGCTAATGCTGAGGAGGTATTAAGGAAAATGGAGGAAAAGGCTAAATCAATGCAAACGGTGAAAGATTTTCTACAGGTACAACCCCCACGTTTCAGTAGAAATTGGCCTTCCAAAATTGGTCCTTTCCAGCCACGGACAGACCCCAAAGAGGTAGATACAGGCGCCCGAGGGGCAGAGGGCAATCCCAAGGATCGTTTAGAGGCAGACAATGGCAAGCTCCTACACAGAGGTGGTGAGGATAACTCGCAACCATTCAGAAAGCAAGCCCAATGACTTTCCCCTTTGCATGCCAAGCAAGACTCAAATGGCAGCACCCTTAGGCGGAAAACTGGCATTATTTTCAAAAAATTGGCATATCACAAAAGACAAATGGATCCTGGACATTATAAACAGAGGCTACAGATTCCATTTTCACACCCTTCCAAAAATGAGAGGCATGCCAAACCTGCCACACAAAGGGCAGAGGCACAAAGACAAATTTCAGATCTCATAGACATGAAAGCTATTCAAGAGGTACCTACGCACGAACAAGGTCAAGGTTTTTATTCCAGACTCTTCCTGGTACCAAGGAAGGGAAAAGATTGGAGACCTATTTTGGACCTATCCATCCTAAACACATTTCTACTCATACCAAAATTCAAGATGCTCACTCTACAGCAGCTTCTTCCCATGCTGGGCAAGGAGTCTTGGCTGGTAACGTTGGACCTCAAGGAGGCATACCTGCATGTCCCAATCAGACAAAATTGCAGAAGATACCTCAGATTTCTTGCAGGTTCAACCCATTATCAATTCTCTGCATTGCCCTTTGGCTTATCTACTGCGCCAGAGTATTCACGAAATGCCTGGCATCAGTAATTGCCTACTGCAGACTTCAAGGGATACAAATATACCCTATTTGGACGACTGCCTGATCCAAGCGGACAGCAAGCACATTCTTCTGAAACATCTGGCTTATGTAATAATGTTGTTGAATTCTCTGGGATACACAGTCAACAAAAAGAAATAAAGGCTAATACCCTCTCGGAAAATAATTTTCCTGGGTGCCAACTTGGACACAAACACCCAGATGGCCTACCTCACGCCAGAGAAGCAGGGGCAACTAACTCAATACTTCAGAACACTAGCAAATTGCACTAGGCTGACTGCAAGGAAAATCCTGCAGGCTCTGGGATTCATGGCATCTTGCATCTTACTAATCCCATGTGCAAAGCTGCATATGAGGAAACTTCAATGGTACCTCAAAAACCTATGGTCTCAACACAGCCACAGTTTGGAAACAATAATACCACTAATTCCATGTCTTCAAAAGGAATTTCTGTGGTGGGCTCAAGCATGCCTAACAAACACAGGTCTCCCATTCAGCAAGCCTCAAGCAAATCAAGTCATCAAAACAGACGCCTCGGACTACGCCTGGGGGGGCGCACATGACCGATCGGTGCATTCAGGGCAAATGGTCCCAAAAAGAAAAGCACCTTCACATCAATCAAAAGGAAATGCTAGCAGTAATAAATGCTATTATAGCTTTCAAAGACCTCCTGCAACCAGGTCAACTATTGATAAGGAGGGACAACACCACAGTAATGTGGTACATAAACAGGGAGGAACCCATTCATAAACCCTATGCAGACTGGCCATGTCACTTTGGAACATGGCTCTGGACTTACAAATTGAACTACAAGCACAGTACTTGCCAGGCAAGGAAAACACGCTGGCAGGCAACCTAAGCAGAAATATGACAGATCCACACGAATGGAAGTTGCATCCTCAAGTTTTTACAGAGATAATTCAAGCATGGGGAAGGCCAGACATAGATCTTTGCCTCCCACAAAAATCATCAATTGACAAAATTCTGCTCAAGGATTTTTCATCCAAAGGCCTGGAGAGTGGACGCCCTCTTTCAGTTGGACATCAATGACAGTTTATGCCTTCCCACCTCTTCCTCTGCTGCCCAAAGTTCTATTAAAAACCAGAGCAGACAGACCAAAGATGATTCTCATTGCTCCAGACTGGCCAAGACAACACTGGTACCCACTCCTGAGGAGCATGACGCATTCCCCACCATGGACCCTGCCTCTAATGCCTCCTCTTCTGACTCAGCACAGCTTCAAAACTCTTCACAGTCAGCTAAAAACACTCAATCTAGCCGCATGGAAGATTCCTTAGCATCACAACAGACCCTACTCTCCAAGGAGGTGCAGGATGTCATTTTGGAGGCCAGAAGGCCGTCTACTAGAAAAGCTTACTCCGCAAAATGGAAACGGTTTTGTCTGGAATGAGAAAAAGGGCCAGGATCCTGGCAAACTGAATTTACCTCAAATATTACAGTATCTAGCTGAGCTGCTAAGCAGTGGACTTTCATTCTCCTCCATCAAAATCCATGCCTCAGCCATTTCTGCAGAATACAACACTGATCCACCCTTATTCTCTCACCCCCTCTTAAGACAGTTCCTCAGAGGGGCTAAGAATCTAAAACCCCCAAGGAAACAACCAATACCTGCTTGGGATCTCAATTTCATTCTAGAAAAGCTGACCTTGCCTCCTTTTGAGCCAGCTTCCTCATCAGATTTGCAATATTTGTCCTGGAAAACAGCTTTCCTTCTGGCTATTACCTCAGCTCGTAGGGTATCGGAACTACAAGCTCTCATGGCTGTGCAGCTCCTTCATCATCTTTCATCAGGACAGAGTTTCCTTACGAACCAACCCGTCCTTTATGCCGAAAGTGGGTATCCAGGGTAGCTTTGAATCAGGCTATACATTTGCCTACCTTTTATCCTAATCCTCAAAACAAAGGGGAGAGATTACTACATTCCTTGGACATCCACAGACAACTGCGTTATTATTTGGACAGAACAAAGCCTTTCAGAAAATCAGAACAGCTCTTTGTGTCCTATGCTATAGGAGCTCAAGGAAAGCCAATTTCCAAACAGACAATCTCAAAATGGATAGCCCACTGCATAAGTTTTTGCTATTCCTTTCATGGCAAAACTGTACCTACAGGCATCAGATCTCACTCCACAAGGGCCACGGCTACCTCTGCAGCTTTTCTCAGAGGAGTTCCTACCAAAGATATTTTGGAAGCAGCCACTTGGAGTTCTGTGCATACCTTCTTCAAGCACTACCACCTTCCATTATACTCCAAATCTAGAGCGGGCTTTGCCACTCCAGTCTTGCAGGGCATTCTGGCTCCTCCTAGTTCCACCTAGTGCCTACCACCCCTTTCTTAGCTTTGGGATTCTACCCATCTGTTATGACTGCAGCTGTATGCACGATGAACATAGTACAGTTTTGTACCTACCATAAATGTAGATGTTCGAGTGCTAATACAGCTGCAGTCCAGGTTTCCCTCCCTCCTTCCCCTCTTGGGACAGGCCTATTGGCTAACACCTCCTCATGCAACCTGATTGGGGTTTTCATTCTTGTTGTATTTGCTTGCACTACTGTATTTTGATTTTATGGCATTGCTTTATTACACAAATTTATGTATTTCCTTCCTTCTGGGGGCACCTGACATCTGGGGCAAGAAAAAGGCATCGGCTGGTTCTTTTATACCCCTGTCGCACTGATGTCAGGGAAGAAGCGACGACAACCGACGCCGGACCTAGACTTTGGAATTCGGCCGACCGAGGACCCGCCTGATGGCAGGAGAACCCATCTGTTATGACTGCAGCTGTATTAGCACTCGAACATCTACATTTATGGTAGGTACAAAACTGTACTTTCCGCAGGGCCTCATAGCTACTCCAAACTCTATTTAGGCCCAGTCACCCAACCTCAGCTTTGGGATTCAACCCAAGTGTAATGACTGCAACAGTGAAACACGATGAACATAGTACAGTTGTGTATTCACTGTTGCAGTCCAGGTTATCCTCCCACCATCCCCCTTTTTCTTTGCTGGGACTTATCTGTTTCCTGTGTCTCTCAAATTGCTTCACCTGTGGATTATTACTCCCCAGACGAAGACTGTATTGAAGGAGATTCCCCACCAGAGGATATTACTTTTGGGAAAACTATTTCAAAGATGAGAGTACTTCAAGTGGGATTATACCCTAATGTCAGATACCCAGAAAAGATATTTTGAACTTTTGCAACTTGAGTCTCCCTCCCCTTCACCTATTCCTCTGGTGCTTCCAGCTTACCTGGATGCCTTTAATTCAGTCTACAAGAATCCAGATTCTTAACCTCCTGCCCCTAAAAGGCCGGATAGGTTTTACAAAGTGCCTGATGACCAGAAGTTTCTGGCGAAACCTCCCCTGGCTGACCCAGCAGTTATTACTGTGTCCCCAGGCAGTCTAGGCAATTACCTTCTGCTTCACTTTTGCCAACAGATAAGGATAGCAAAACCATGGACAGAATGGGTAAGAAGGTATACACCTCCTCTGCCCTGGCCTTCAGGGCTTTCAATTACCAAGCCTACATGGTTAAATATGCCTTAGACCTGGTCTCCCAGGCTTTCACCTTTCTGGCTTCTACCCAAGAGTGTCCAACCAAAGCTGATATTGCATCAAAACTGTCCCTAGCTGCACAAGTAGCCAGGTGCAGTTATGATGCAGCAAAAGCCTCAGCCCAGGTCTACTGCCTCTGCATCTGCTTTGTGCAGATACTCCTGGCTTCGCCTCAGACTAGACCACAACCTTTTATTTGGAAACAGTTCAGCAGAACTTTTCAAAAACTTACAAGAGAAAAGCAAAGAACTGCAGGGCATTAATCATCTGCTGGTGTCCTCCTTCCCTAGATATTACAGGAACTACCCAACAAAAACATCCTTTGTCAGAAGGACTCCCTCACTGTCATGCCCTTCCTCCTCTAGGCCCCATAGGAGATCCAGGAGACTGCCTTACTCCAGACCCACCCAACCCTCAGCCAAGCAGCCCTTTCCAGACAGAGGGGGCACCACTTCAGCATGACTGTCCTGCTCACCTGCCTCTTTCCTCCTGGCTTACCCACTGCCTTTCCTTCTGGAAAACCATCACCTCAGATCTTTGGGTTCCTTCCATCATCCAAAAAGGATATTTTCTATCCTGGAAGGAAAAACCAAAACTAAAAAATTCCTTTCCCTACAAAAAAATCAACTTCATTTATTCCCCCAATTTGAAAGAACTCTTGACTCTAGGAATTATAGAATCAGTTCTCTCAGGACAGGAAGGACAATTCTTCTATTCCTGTCTTTTCTTAGTTCCAAAAAAGGATGTTTCTTGGAGGCCAATCCTGGACTTATCCTATCTGAGCCAGTTCCTAAAGGTTCCCTCCTTCAGGATACTCTCCCTTCAGACTATCCTACCCCTCATCCCCCCATGCCTTCATGGTCACTCTGGACCTAAAGGATGCTTACCTGCACATTCCTATCAGGCCCTCACACAGGAAGTTTCTCCATTTCACTGGCCACTCATTGCACTTTCAGTTTACAGCCTTGCCCTTTGGCTTGTCTATGGCTCCCAGAGTTTTTACAAAGTGCTTGGCCCTAGCCATTGCCTTTGCAGAACTAAGGGAGTCCAAATCTACCCTTACCTAGACGACATTCTCATTCTGACAGAATCAGAGTCCACCCTACAAACCTATCTCAAGTTCACCATGTCTCTCCTTCACAACTTGGGATTCACCCTAAACCTTCAGAAATCCTCTCTTCTTCCTCAACAGGACAAAGTTTTCCTAGGCTGCAGGATCAGAACAGACCTGATGAGATCCTTTCTCCCACCCCACCGGACAAAGTGCAGTCTCTCTCCACCCATTTTCAAAGCCTACTTTTAGAATCTCATCTATCTGCAAGGCAATTTCTAGGTCTTATGGCGGCCACTATTCCCATGTTCCCATTAGCAAGGATGCACATAATAAAATTCCAGTGGTACCTAAAGAGTGTGTGGTCTCAGAGCCAACATCCACTAGACAACCTTATTCCCCTTCTGCCCTGCTTAAAACAGAGCTAAAGTAGATTCAGCAAATCTTATGGAACCAGGGCATTCCTCTGCAACTCCCCCCACCACTCAATACATGCACACACATGCATCAGACCTAGGGTGGGGGCAGCTGTTGCCTCTAAAAGCTTTCCTTCCCATCTTGCAACCAGGGCTGCTCCACATTGTGATAGACAACACAACTGTCATGTGGTACCTCAACAAACAAGGAGGGACAAAGGCATACCAGTTATGCCGGATAACCCTACAAATCTGGGATCTAGCAGCCAACCACAATCTTTTCCTGCAGGCCTCTTACATCCCCTCTCAGGAAAACAAACAAACTTGCTCAGCAGAACATCCTCTGTACAACATGAATGGATGTTGCACAGGGACACCTTCCTAGACATCGTCCACCAGTGGGGCACACCTCAAATAGATATGCTTGTCTCCCCCCAGAGCAGACAACTAAACAAATTCTGCACAGGAATCACACTCCACTAGCCTGGAGAGTGAATGCCTTCAGCTTTCCATGGAAGGGAATGTTCTTGTACATCTTTCCTCCCTTCCCTCTAATACAAAAAGGTCCTTCTAAAAATCAAGAAGGAACAACCAAAAATTTTGCTGGTGACTCTATTGGCCAAGGCAACACTGGTTCCCCCTTCTTCATTCCCTAGCCAAGGGCAATCACCACAAGTTACCCCACGAGGTGGACCTACTAACGCAACAAAAGTGATCTCTCATTCACCCCAGCTGTTTTTGATGCACCTAACTCTTTGGGTGATCAACTTTTGATCCCTTTCAGACAATACTACTCAGAGGACATGCTCTCAGTCCTGAAGGAGTCCAGGAAACCAACTACTAGAAAAAAATATTGGTCTAAATGGCAGAGATTCTCAAAATGGTGTTCCCTTAAGGGCAGGGACCCATTTCAGCGGATTCCTCACATGTCCTTACCTGTATATGTGAGCTCATTAAGGAAGAACTAGCATATTCTTCATTGAAAGTCCACCTTTCTGCCATTTCAGCCTGCTTGCCTTTACAGCCAACACTGCTTTCCAGGCTGGACGTTAAACTTTTCCTAAGAGGGGTCTTGCATATCAGACCACCAAGAAAACCCATCCCTTCTCCCTGGGACTTCAGTTTCGTGCTGGAAAAAACTTACATTGCCTCCTTTTGAGTAAGTCAGCACAGCTTCTCTACAAATGTGGATATGGAAAACCATTCTTTTAGTAGCAATTGCCTCTGCCAGAAAAGTTTCTGAACTACAGGCCATCATGGCTTGTCCTCCTTACATCATCTTCCACAATGACAAGGTGACCTTGCGTACAAATCCTTCCTTCATGCCAAAAGTGGTGAATGAGCTATCGTTAAATCAGTCCATTCACCTACCTACCTTCTTCCCCTCTCCAACTAATACTGCAGAGAGCATCCTTTTTTCCCTATATGTGCACAAACAACTGAGATTCTACTTAGACAAAACTAAGTCCTTCAGAAAATCTGACCAACTCTTCATCTCCTTCCACCCCAGGGCTCTGGGTAAGGGAGTCTCCAAACAAACCATTTCTTGTTGGATCAGGAAATCCATTCTCTTCTGCTACTCACATCATGGCAAACCATTGCCTCAAGGAGTTCAGGCTTATTCCACTAGAGGCATGGCTACCTCGAAGGCCTTTCTCAGAGGGCTGGACACAGCCTCCATCATGGAAGCAGCTACCTGGTCTACAGATCACACTTTCATTAAACACTACAAGCTAGACCAGGTCTCTAGGGCCAGAGCAGGATTTGCCAGGGCAATCCTGCAGGGATTCTTGGAATCCTCTGCCTCTGCCCCCTCCCTTCACTCCTCCTAGCTGTGGTACTCTCCCACAGTATGAATACTGCAACATAAAATAGCTGTGTAAAATCTTACCATAACATAGATGTCCTGCTCTTCCATGTTGCAGTATTCCTTCCCACCATCCATACCCCCTTTTTCTATCTCTACTGGATGGTTGGTCTTGGACCTCTGTAGGTCTGTGTGTGCAGATGTCACATTTATGGTACCTGGTTTATGGCCCTGTGTGAGCCGTCCCATGCACCTACAGCACCCAGGCTAAAGATTTTGTATGGGAGCTGATGTTGGGTTGCCTGAGGCAGAAAATCCCACAGTATGAATACTGCAACATGGAAGAGAAGGACATCTATGGTTATGGTAAGATTTTACACAACTATTCTTTCCTGTCTTTGTCTGAACCCTTTTTGGGGAAGCCTGTGTCTAAGGTTACTATTGCTTGTTGGATTCTGGAGTGCATTTCCTTGGCCTATTGAGCCAAAGGTCTGTCTCCACCAGAACATGTCCAAGTGCATTTGACCAGGTCAGATGTTCATGTTTCACTGTTGCAATCATTACATTTGGGTTATCTACTTGCAGGTAGCCCTCAGTTGGCCTGATTAACAAAGTCTTGGGTCCTACATCGGTTGCTGTCCCTTCTTCCATGACTTCAGGGGTATAAAACATGCAGCTGATGCCATTACATAGTCTTTCTTGCCGTGCAGTGCCCGAAGCAGAAGCAGTTTGCAAGTGCCGGTTGGCCAACTCCTGAAATTTTCATTTTCGAGTTTCAGAACCGAAGTTTTCAACTAAAGCCAAGTAACCCCATTGGAGAAACTTTTTCTTGCTCCTTACCGATGTCAGTAAAAGTTAATTGCATTACTTGTAGAAAGCAAATACCTCATAAAGATTTTCATTCGTACTGTATTCCTTGCCTAGGCCCTGACCACAACATACCTTGCTGTCGGTTTTGTGCTTTATTTAATCAGCGCACTATCAGTCGGTATATTTTCCACAGCTAAATATTTCGGATCTCGGTTCAATTATCCAGAAATGTCGTCTGTTAGCCATCCGACTACCGGGATTCAAAAAAACGCAAAGATAGACAGAGACAGGCCGCCGAGGTCCAAAAATGCCGATGACGCTTCTCCTAAGCCAGTCGCCAGTTTGCCGGTACTCAGTGAGGAGCTTTCGCAGCCCCTGATAACTGCTACTTCTGATTCGCAGGCCTCTACTGAGACCCATTCAGAGTCCGGTATGCCGCGCGATGCTTCAACTATGGAACCTGCAGATGTCTCTACATTGGATGGGTCTGGAGACGCTGTGCAGGCACAGTCTTTGAGGGTGTATTCAGGCCTACGGACTTGCATATTAAATCAACACCTCCTTTACTTAGGCCTAAATCTCGATCCATGTCTAAAAAACTGACGCCCAGGCCACATGCTCAGGTCTCTATGCCTAAAAAACAAATGATAAGAATGGCTGAAGATCTAATAACTCTAATCAGGAGTAGCCTATCCCCCCCCCTTCTAAGAGGCCTAGAACTGAAGTTGATTATGAATCTTCTAATCAGGATTCTGTTTTTTCTGATTCTTCTGATGATCTGAATTTGCCCTTACCTACTTATGAAGATTCTGATGCAGAGGACTCTATTCCCTCTGCTTCCCCTCCTGAGGATTTTTCTTTTGGGAAAACCTTACATACTCTAAGGGAGCATTTACACTGGGAAAGCCAGGATTTTTCTGATTCAAAAAAGAGGCTTAGGGATTTCCTTCTACCTCAGCATAGGCCTTTAGCTATTCCTCCTGTACTAGACATTGTTGATGCTTTTTCGTAATCTAGTTTGGCCCCTGATTCCCTGCCTCCTGCTCCCAGAAAATCTGACCGATACTACAGGGTCCGAGTCCCACAAGTTCCTTTTCAAAAATCCTATTGCAGATCCAGAGACTATTTCACAGGGACCCAAGGGCATTAAGGCTTCTACTGCTAAAAATCCTACCCCTTCTGATAGAGACTCCAGGGCGATGGATATAGGGATAAGAAGGTTTACACTTCTGCAACCTTGGCCATTAGGGCTTTAAACTGCCAGTTTCATATGTTAAAGTATCAGCGACATGATTATTGGACTGCTTAAACAGAAAATTATGTTGATTCCTGACACTGTGGAAAATAAAGAATTACAGGATTTAATGCATTCTGCCGAACAAGTTGGAAAACATACTTTGCAATGTGGTTTCGATTCATTACAGGCTTCTTGCAGGGTTGTTTTTACTGGGTCTGTGCTCAGAAGGCATGCTTGGCTTAAGGAGCAATCTTTGCCTGATCATGTTAAAGCTAAATTGTTGGATGCTCCTTTAAATCAGGACTACCTGTTTGGCAACAAGGCTGAGGAAGTTCTTAAAAAGATGGAAGATAAAGCTAAATCTATGCAAACTGTTAAAGGTTTTTTTTTACAAGTTCAGCCTCCTAGATTTAGTAGGCACTGGCCCTCTAAGAATTGGTCCTTTCCAGCCCCTTCCAGGTCTTCTCAAGCCAAACCCAGACACAGCAAAAACCCCAGGTTACAGTCCCAGGGGACTCACAGAACTAAGCAGTGGGGGGCCTCCACTTCCAAATGTGGGAATAAGACTCTCCCTATGGTAAACTGTCTCAATGACTTCCTTTTAAAATTTCCAAGCACTTATCAACTGACTGCCCCTTTGGGGGGAGGATTGCTCTTCATCAAAGAATTGGAAACTCATTACCCAGGACAAATGGGTTTTAAATAGTGTCCCAGGGATACATATTTCACTTCCACATGTTGCCAACACCAAGTGGGTGGCTGGACCTACCCCCAAATCAGTGGGCAGAGGCACCAAAACAAGTACTTTCTCTCAAGCATGGGGGCTATTCAACTGGTACCAGAAGAGGAAAAGGGGCAAGGTTTCTACTTGAGACTTTTCCTGGTACCCAGAAAAGACAATTCATGGTGTCCTATCCTGGACCTGCCAATTCTAAACACCTTTTTGGAGATTCCAAAATTCAAGATGCTGGCTTTTCACCAATTACTTTCTATGCTAGGCAAAGATGCCTGGTTGGCAACACTAGATTTAAAAGAAGCATACCTGCACATCCCAATCAGGGAATCTTGCAGAAGATACCTACCCTTCCAAGCAGGCTACATGCACTATCAGTTCTCTGCACTGCCCTTTGGATTATCTACTGTGCCCAGGGTATTCACAAAGTGCCTAGCTCCAGTAATTGCATTTTGCAGGCAAAGAAATATTCAAATATACCCATACCCGGATGATTGTCTAATTCAGGCAGAAAGCCAGGACATACTTTTGAATCATCTGGCCTTTGTAAAAAGGGTTCTAACTTGTCTAGGGTACACCATAAATGAAAATAAATCACACCTGGTACCCTGTCAACAAATTATATTCCTGGGAGCAAGTTTGAATACAACTTCCCAGATGGCTTGCCTCACGCCAGAAAAGCAAATTCATTTGACAACCTACTTCAAACAAGTGGCCACAAAAACCCTGCTATATCTGCAAGACAAATACTGCAAGCCTTGGGGTTCATGGCCTCCTGCATTCTTCTAATTCCATATGCAAGACTGCATATGAGGAAACTACAGTGGTATCTAAAAAGCCTATGGTGTCAACATTCTCAAGACCTAGAAACAATGATTCCTATCATACCTTGCCTACGCCTAGAGTTCCATTGGTGGGTAGAGACCTGCCACCAAAACAAGGGACTACCTTTCACACCACCCCCTGCCGCCCAAACCCTAACAACAGATGCATCAGACTATGCATGGGAGGCTCACCTGTCAGGAAGTGCATTCAGGGCAAATGGAACCCAAATCAATTAAAAATAAATGTTAGCTGTACAGAATGCTCTGACAGCCTTCAAGGACCAAATTCTTCCAGGACAACTAATGGTAAAGACGAACAACACCACTGTTATGTAGTACATATGCAAGCAGGGAGGTACACATTCTTACCCCCTCTGCAGACTAGCCATGGCATTGTGGAACACAGCCTTGAGCTATCAAGTGCACCTACAAGCTCAATTCCTGCCAGGAAAATTAAATACACTGGCAGACGGACTAAGCAGAAACCTCATGGACCCACACGAGTGGAAACTGAAACCAAGAATTTTCAACATGTTGACAAGCAAATGGGGGAGCCCAGATATAGACCTGTTTGCATCTCCCCAGAACCATCAGTTGGACAAATTTTGCACAAGGACTCCCACAAACAAGCCTGGAAAGTGGATGTTCTGTCCTTCAGCTGGAAAATCCTATCAGTCTATGCCTTCCCCCCTCTGCCTCCGCTCTCCAAAGTGCTACTAAAAATCAAACAGGGCAAACCAAGGATGATTTTGATTGTTCCAGACTGGCCGCGCCAACACTGGTACCCCCTCCTGAGCAGTGTGCCATGGTTATCTCCATGGCACCTGCCTCAGACTCCTTCCCTGCTTCCTCAGCAGGAGAACCAGATTCTGCACCTTCAGCGTCTAACACTGAAACTTGCAGCCTGGCTAATTACTTAATCTCTCCTTTATCACCCCTCAGCAAACCTGTGATGGATATCATTTTAGAGGCAAGGAGGCCTAGTACTAGAAAATCTTATGCTGAAAAATGGAAAAGATTCTGTGCCTGGAACCAATCTCAAGGGATGAGCACAGCAGCACCCAATTTACCTCAGATTTTACAATACTTAACTGAGATGCTTCACAAGGACCTTTCTTTTTCCTCCATTAAAATCCATGCCTCAGTCATTTCAGCTCATTATAACACAGAACCTCCCCTCTTCTCTCATCCACTGCTCAAGCAGTTCCTCAGAGGGGTCAAAAATTTGAGACCACCCAGGAGAGCTCCATCCCCAGCCTGGGACCTTAACTTTGTCTTGGAGAAACTCACTCTACCTCCTTTCGAGCCAGCAGCTACTGCAGACTTAAAATTTCTTTCTTGGAAAACAGCTTTCCTTTTAGCAATCACTTCAGCTAGAAGGGTATCTGAATTACAGGCCCTTATGGCAGTGGAGCCTTTCATCATCTTTCATGTGGACATGGTGTCCCTCAGAACCAATCCATCCTTCATGCCCAAGGTGGTATCCAGTGTGGCTCTTAATCAGTCCATTCTTTCCCAATCCACAGAATAAAGGGGAATGGATACTGCATTCCTTAGATGTGCACAGACAACTTAGATTCTACTTGGACAGGACTAAATCTCAGAGGAAATCTAAACAACTGCTGGTGGCATTTGCTACAGGGGCAGAGGTGAAGGTTATTTCAGAGCAAACCGTTTCTAAATGGATAAGCCATTGCATTCATTTCTGCGCACCATGGAAAACCTATCCCCCAGGGGATCAGACCTCACTCCTCCAGGGCCGCATCTACCTCCACAGCCTTTCTCAGAGGCATCCCTACCAGGGACATCCTAGAAGCTGCTACCTGGAGTTCTGTACATACTTTCACCAAGCATTATCATTTGCCAATTTTCTCTAAATCCAGAGCTGGCTTTGCCACTGCAGTCTTGCAGGGCTTTATAGCTGGGCCTAATGATATCTAAATTCCTCCTGCCAACCATAGCTTTGGGAATCTACCCAAATGTAATGACTGCAACAGTGAAACATGAATATAGTACAGTCGTGTACACTTTCCATAAATGTAGATGTTCGAGTGTATTCACTGTTGCAGTTCTGGTTACCCCTCCCTCCAGCCCCCTAACTTCTTTTGGCTATACCTCTATTTTCTTTTACTATGCTTAAAAGCCTTTTTGGTGTATTTACTTTTTTGTTGGAGGTTTATCTTTGTACTTTTATATTTAATTGCTTCCCATTAGGGGGGCACCTGACATATGGGGCAAGAAAAACTGATGTGATGGCGTTGGTTGCATGTTTTATACCCCCGACGACCTGACGTCATGGAAGAAGGGACAGCAACCGACGCAGGACCCAAGACTCTGTTAATCAGGCTGACTGAGGGCTACCTGCAAGCAGATAACCCAAATGTAATGACTGCTACAGTGAATACACTCGAACATCTACATTTATGGTAAGTGTACACAACTGTACTTTTCCAGTTCTGTGGCCTTTTGGTCCAGAATTTCGCATGATATTTGTTCTGCTGCGACCTGGGCCTCGTCACATACTTTTATGTCTCATAAATTGGATCCTCTTTCCAGGAGCAAGGCATCATTTGGCTTCGCCGTCCGCCAGAATATCCTTCAATGAGGATCTCCCAGGTTTTGTTGGTAGCTATGGACTCTGTCCCTCAGGTTGAAGATCAAAAGAAAGCAACTTCAGATAAATAAGTTATGTACTTACCATAACGTTTCATCTGAGTTGTTTCTTTTCATTTGTCTTCAACCGTCCCTCCCTCCTTCCCCCCTTCCCCCCTGCCTTTTTTGGGCTCTGTAGTGGACTGGACTGAAGTATTATGGACCCTCTTGTCCTAACCAGCTTTCACTAGGCAGACTTTTATGTGGTTATACACTGTTTTATAGGCCTGTTGGCTTTTTGTGTTGTTGCTGTTCTGTAACAAACTTGATCTGAAGGGAGAATGGAGAGAGGGGCATTATGGGTAGGGGAGGAGCTTGGACTTTGGATCCAATGCTGGAGTATACTGCTGAGTCAGATCCTTGCTGGATCTGAGTTCCCTCAGGTTGAAGACAAATGAAAAGCAACAGCTCAGATGGAATGTTAAGTACATAACTTTTTTTTTTTTTCTGGATCTCTAAGGTCATTGCTTTTTGTTGCTCTTCATGGGAAGTGCCTTCCTACTTCTGTTGAGCCTCATTATGTCAGGGCTGTAGCGTCTTCGGGTGGTTTGTCAAAAGATTTGGATACCAATTTCATCCTTAAGGCAGCTGCTTGGTCTTTTGTGCATACTTTTTCTAAACATTATAAGCTGGATGTAGATTCCAGAGATAGAGCCAGATTTGCCAGGGCTACCCTGTATGGATTTCTTGAGGGCTGTGTTGGACCTTCCTCCTCCCAAGTTTCCTCTTGAGCTTTTCTACTCTCCGTAGTGTAAGGAATACTGCAACAGTGATATGGAGGCACATATTTCCCTTCACTTTTGCAGTATTTGCTCCCTCACCCCCCCAAACGTTTTTTCCCCTTCTGGATGAACATTTCCCCTTTACTCCTTGGACTGTTCCTCCTGAGGCTTTTCAGTTTTGAGGTAGGTACATCTGTACACCTTTATGCAGTATGTTGTGAGTGGAGCTGCATGTGTGTGCTGTACAATGTATTAATAATCCTAAGGCCTTGGTATACTGGCCAGTCGTTGGGCTACCCTTGGCCAGGGGATCCTTAGTGTAAGGAATAGTGTAGCAGTGAAGGGAGGGACATCTACTTTTATGGTATGATTTTTACACAACTGTACTTAATCCTGAAAAGAAAACCAAAAGGGCAAGGGCCAGACACTGAGACCAGTGGTACACAGCTGATAACTTTAGCTTTCTGAAGTGGTACTTGCAACTCTTAACCATTGGGGCTTGGTTTTGTCAAGCAACCAGTTTGTTAGCCACTGCACAGCATAAAGGTTTATATTTAGATTTACATATCTGTCAGTGTGTAAGTAGGGAATAGTGTCAGACCTTGGCCAAGTCTAGTTATGCTGTATATTCTTCATACAACTAACTGCTGCTTTAACCTCCAGTTTCTTTGAAAACTACATTAAAGAGGCAACATCTTCCTTAGACAAAGCCAGATTGAAGATTCAGACTTAAGAGATTTGTTGAGATTAATAAGACGTTGAGAGAATGTTCCACATATTGATGGATTCATAGGTCTGTAGTTATCAGGATCCATGGTTGGGACACCCTTATTACCTGGCATACTGACAGTTCCCGGGACTTCAGGAGTGCAAAATGGATAAAGGCCTAAATTAGGGATTCAGATAGGCCTATTTTGATTCTGATAATTGGGCATCTGGGCATGTTTATACCTATGGATGAGACTGGTGGAAGCTTTTGAAACAGCTGATCAGTTTCATCGTACTGAAATGGGGTAGCTTGGAATGTGGAATAGTTATAACTGGGTAAAATACCATTTACAGTAAGTCTAATATTGGCAGTTTCCTCTAGGTGAGAGTGGAGAATATTGTGGACTAGCTCTGAAATTTGTTGGATGTCACTTTTTAAACCCCTGATATGGATGAAAAAAAGGTTTGTAGCTTTGGTTTGTGTGCTCATAAGGTAGGTAGAATGAGATCCCTAAAATACCAGTTTCTTTTTCTTGTTTGTATTAATCCATTTGTATGGGTGTTCTGACATGCAGGTTTTTTCAAATTGCTCATTTGGTGTCAACAGGGACTTGCCTTAGCAATACAGCTGCTTAAGGAGCAATAGAAATTGGAGGTGTAGGCAGTGGCTTTAGCAAGGGATCCTTCTGAAGATTACAGCAGAATTTTGCATCAATTAATTGAAGATTTAGTTTTCAGATGTCCCAAAACACTGGTATTTGCAGAGAAGTGCCACCAGATGTTCATGTTGATTACTGTTTTACCAAGGATATAACAGTTGGCCAGCTTCCAAAGCTTCAGGGCACCTTCTATGAGGCCAAACTTGTCAGGCAGCTTGAGCTAAGCTGAATGGATGACAACTTTGGGCTTTACTGCTAAAAACAGTACTCTCCTGAGGCTTTTGAGGATAGACTATCGACTTGTGCTTTCCTTTGCTGGGCAGATAAGTTCCCTTTGGGGAGGGATTCTTCCATTTTCTTCTGTTTTATTGCTTATTCTGCAAAGTAATGTTAAAGCTAGGAGTGTGTGTTTTAACACTCTCTCTCGAGACTAACTTTTAAACAGAGCATTTGTTTTTTATTTCACTTGTAAAGTAGTTTAAAGTATCTGAAAACATTTCTGTGGATAAAACTGATTTGATGTCCTTTTCATTCATTCCTCAATTGATCGGTTCAAATCCGACTCTGCTGCTTCTACCTGATCATCGGATCCAAGAACTCTCGAACTTGTCCCTTTACTCATAATGCCCTGCCATCTTAAATCTCAGATCTCGTCTGCCACCATCAGTTCAGATGCGGATCCACACTGCTCTCAACTTTTTTGGAGTTTCTGTAGACTGAGAGTTTACTCTAGTTTTTAACTTTTTGTATTCTTTTTCTCCTAACTCCGACCCCTAATCTTTTAAGCTAATTTATGCTTTTAGCCACTGTTTTCTAATATCTTTTACAGTACTATCGTTGGTACTCTTCCTTCTTCGTTACTCTCGATTACTGCTGCCTTTCATTGTTTGCAGTCCAAGGTACTTGTCTCCCCAAAGAGGCCAAGAAGCATATCAATTTTATGGAGCTGAGTAGTCGTCCTAGCGTTGCAAGCCTTTCATGACGTCTTCTCATGTGGGACAGTTGCCATTCAGACTGGCAATGTCATTGGTCTGGTATATTAAACTGGGAGGAACTAGATTGTCAATTTGGCAATGGACAATCTCTTCTGGTCGCTTTTTAATAGTAGTACACACCCCAGGGAAATCCATTGTTGTAGATAAACTAAGCAGGTCCATTCTGATTCCTGAAGAGTGGACTCTCAATGTCAAAGTGGTAGATAGGATTTTCCATCAATGAGGGCCGGCTGTGCTGCAATCTACACTGGATATAAAAAGTTTACACACCCCCTGTTAAAATGCCTGGTTTTTGTGATGTAAAAAATAAGACCACAATAAATAATTTCAAAACATTTTCCACCTTTAATGTGACCTATAACCTGTACAATTCAATTGAAAAAGAAAGAAATCTGTTGGGGGAAAAAATAAAAAGTACAATAAGCTGGCTGCATAAGTGTGCACACACGATTAAACGAATACTTTGTTGAAGCGCCTTTTGATTTAATTACAGCATTTAGTGGTAAGAGTTTATAAGCATGGCACATTTTGACTTGGCAATATTTGCCCACTCTTCCTTGCAAAAACACTCCAAATCTGTCAGATTGTGAGAGAATCTCTTGTGCACACTCCTCTGATTTTCTATTGGATTTAGGTCTGGCTGGGCCATTCCAAAACTTGAATTTTCTTCTGGTGAACCCATTCTTTTGATTCGGATGTATGCTTTTGGTCATTGTCGTGTTGAAAGGTGAAATTCCTCTTCAGCTTTCTAGCAGACACCGGAAGGTTTTGGGCCAAAAGTGACTGGTACTTGGAACTGTTCATAATTCTCTCCACCTTGACTAAAGCCCCAGTTGAAGAAATGCAACCCCAAAACATGATACTGCCACCACCATAGGGACGGTGTTCTTTTGGTGATGCAAAGTGTTGTTTTTGTGCCAAACGTACCTTTTGAAATTGTGGCCAAAAAGTTTAACCTTGGTCTCATCAGACCATAACACATTTTCCACATGCTTTTGGGAGACTTGATGTATTGTTTTGCAAATTTTAGCCAGGCCTGGATGTTTTTCTGTGTAAGAAAAAGCTTCCTTACAACCTTTACCCCATAGTCCAGACTTATGGAGAATTCAGGAGATTGTTGCCACATGTAGTACACAACCAGTACTTGCCAGAAGTTCCTGCAACTCCTTCAGTGTTGCTGTATGTCTCTTGGCAGCCTCCCTAACCAGTTTTCATCTTGTCTTTTCATAAATTTTGGAGGGATGTCCAGTTCTGTGCAACGTCACTGTTGTCCCATATTTTCTCCACTTTTTTATGACTGTCTTCACTGTGTTCCATGGTATATCCAATGCTGTGGAAATTTTTTTTTGTACCCTTCTCCTGACTGATACCTTTCAACAATGAGATCTCTGATGCTTTGGAAGCTCTCTGCAAACCATGGCTTTTTCTGTAGCAGGCAACTGAGTAAATGTCAGGAAAATCCTACTAGGACAGCTGAGCTTTATTTGGGGTTAATCAGAGTCTCTTTAATTGATGGCAGGTGTGTACCCAAGAAGAATGAATGCTGTAATTAAATCAAAAGGTGCTTCAACAAAGTATTTTTTTTATATTTTTTCCCATAACAGATTTGTTTGTTTTTAAATTGAATTGTACAGGTTATAGGTCACATTAAAGGGAAAAGTTTTGAAATGATTTATTGTGGTCTCTTTTTTTTATATCACCAAAACCTGGGATTTTAACAGGGGTGTATAAACTTTTTATATCCACTGTATTTGCCTCTCCCCACAATCACAGATACATCAGGTTCTTTGCCCTGATCCCTCCAACAGGGGAGTCGCCGAGGGATGCTCTAGTCCACGACTGACCCTCCAGGCTTTATACTTACTCACCATTGTCTCTCATTCCCAAATTTCCATAGAAACCATTCTGGTTGAAGAGCACAGTTATCCTCATTTGCACCCTTCTGGCCTTGTCAGGTCTGGTTTCCCTTCCTCTGGCCCTCATCTTCTTCATCCACACTGGATACTGGATCCCACTGCAAACCTCCTCTCTCACCCAACAGGTATGACTCATCTGGAATTAACAGGCCTCAAACTAACTGCATGGTTTCTCCAATTCCATTGATTGCTAGACAGTCCAGGCTCACCTTCTAGTAGGAGTTACAAAAGTAAATGAATGAGATTTGTTTTCTAGACCCTTAGCAAGGACCTGGATCCTTTTTCAGCACCTCTGCCATCTATCCTTGAATTTTTACCTTCGGTTTTCAAGGAAGGTTATAGTTTTTCCACTAAAGTGCAGTTGGCTGCTGTTTCTAATTTCCACCAGGGCGAAAATAACTTTTCTTTAGTTCTAAACTATGTAAAGCCTTTCTCAAGGGAGGCTTTTTATTTACCACTTTTTAGAGGATCCTGCTCCTCAGGATTTAACTTTCATGCTTCAGACCTTGACACAAGCTCCCCTTGAACGTTAAGTCAAAATGTAACTTGAATGGTTTTCCAAGACAAACCTTTTTCTGGTCGTTATCACATCAGCGAGGCGAATATCCGAACTCCATTCTTCAAATTCTAAACCTCCTTACCTGTTTCACAAATTCAGGCTGTCTTTGCAAATAAATCCATCTTTCTTATCTAAGGTAGCATCTGAGTCCAACATAAACCCCAGGTCATTAATCTACCAGGTTTCTTTCCTAACTTTTCAAGTAAGGGGGAGAGATGCATGCTCCACCTTTTGGCTGTGGATTGACAACCTCATTTTTATCTTAACAGAACCTAGGACTACAGTATATCTGATCAGTTGTTTACTTTTCTTCTAACAGACTGAGCAAACCAGCATCCAAAGTTTTACTTTGGCCATATGGTTAACTGAATGTATTTCCTTTGCTTATGGTTAAAAAAAAAAAAAAATTATCTTTGCCCAAGCCCCTTACAGCTCTGTACACGGGTCTATGGCAGTTTCTTCAGCCTTTCTTTTCAAGACCTTTCTTAGATGACATTTGTGTAGCTGCAACTTGGACTAATTCTTGCACCTTTATTGCTCATTACAAATTAGATTAGATTTCTAGAAACAGAGCATTCTTTGGCGGTATAGTACTCTGGAATATCCTTCCATGAGGGCCACCTGAGGTTCTAGTAGCAGGAAACTCTTGTCATATCAGTTGTGGAATGAATGAAAAGGACATCAAATAAAGTTATGTACTCAAATTCCATCAGTGTTGTCCATTTTCATTCTTCCACAATTTCCCACCCACCTGCCCCCATCCTTTGCTTCTGGAAAGATCTAAGAGTTATACAGGAATCTCTGTTCCTTGTTTGAGCTCCAGCTTCCTTCATCATTTCTGCCTTTAACTCATTACAGAAGGGTGATGCCTGTAGCTGTTCCTGCAGTTGCATTCTACTGACACCTCTAGGCGTCAAATATTGCTTGCTTATATTTGCATTAATAATTTCAAAACCATGCCACATACAAAGTGTAAAGATTTTGTCTTAAAGCTTTCACAATAGCAAACACAAGTGTGTTGATATTTGACCTCTGTCTAGTTCAGGTAAAGGGATACTTAATTGTTACTCATAATTATTTATATTGTCAGAAATTTCGTGCTTTTCTAAATATTTCAGCAGTCAACTGACACAGGCAGAGCTGCTTAGCCTCATATGAAAGCTGTCAGATGGATGAGCAAAATGCTACCAAAATTGTATGGGACTTGTGCGGTTTCTGAGATATTAAGTTTACAAAATTTTGCAAATGTAATAGTTAATATGTTTGTGACTTATGAACTTCAGTTTAAAACCTAGTACCCAAAGACTACTACTGCTTTAAAAATAGCCTGTGTTGAAGAGTTTGCTATTTACACTTGTTTTGTAACATCTGTGTTCACAGGGATCTATACATTTGTTTGAAATGTGAAGGCATAATTTGATTCCATCAAAAAACGTAGGCTCCGCCCACTGGAAGTTGAAATGCAGACCTCCAGATCTCCATTGGAGGAGAATGAGTTAATTTATATAATATGTCATCCTTTTATTTCTAGGGGCAGCAAACTCAATCTGAAGTATGTTAGGTTGGCAGGGTATTATGGGTAAAGGGAGGAGCTCAAGAGTTCTTGGATCTAGTGATCTGGTAGAAGCAGAGTCTGATCAGTGTCTAGGATCCGGGCCCATCGGTTGAAGAATGAAAATGGCCAACACAGATGGAGTGTTATGGTGAATACATAACTTTTCTTGTTACTTTTTTGGGGCTGGTATAGTTTTCAAGTGCTTTTTGCTGTGTTTTTCTGTCAAAGTAACTTTTCAAAATGGTTAGTGTTTATCAGCAATTTTTCTTCCCTGGGAAAGCAGTACAATTTTCGGCTTTACCATGGAATGAAGTACTGGTCCCATGGTTGGTCCTTCTTCCAGCTACAAAAAGAAAAAAATTAAGCAAATAGCCTTTGCCAACACATCAGGTTAACATTTTGCCTTAGCCACAGGTGAGTGACTGCTGCAGCCATTTTTACCTCAGGCTGTTCATTTTATACCACAGATCCCTCTGGTGTCGCACCTACAGCCCATATGGAATGGGTGTTAGCCGCATCCTGTGTGGCTCTTGCGGTCCACTCATTGAGCAAAGGAGAGCCACTCTTCTCAGTCCTGAGAGAGGGAACAAAGAATTCTGGTTGTCAGAATGCTGTGCCCATCCCTTGGGAAGCTGCTGTTGCCATTAGTAATGCGGTTGGCCCCATTTTTCCTGCCTCAGTTTTCCTGATAGTCGGTCAGCTGTCCCAAAAAGGCAGGATGTTTAAAGTTCAGTCTTTAAATTTTTATACACTAGTCCCAAACCTGACCTATCAGCTTTAGTTAATCCAACTGCTGTTAAGCATTTAATTCCAATCCTACCCTTTTTGATAAGGATGGGGAAAAGTGTATAATTCTATAACTTTGAATCTCGTGTCGTTTTCATTCTTCCTCATGAATGGGGCTCTGATCCGATCCTCGTATCTGACTCTGCCGCATCTACAAGACTTTAGATCCAAATCTCGATCCTCTCTCTACCCCATAATGTCTACCCCATAATGCTCTATTCTACCCCAACTTTCTTCCAGTCTCATTTGCTGCCATCAAGATAGGATGAATGATCCAAAACTCAAGCTGTAAGAGTTTCTTTTGGTGTTGTCTGGTTTTCTCTTGATTATAGCAATTTTTTTCTGGTTACCATTATGATTCTGACTACTTTTTTCCTCTCCAGTTTTTGCTGGTGCCAGGATCTCCTTTTTCATGTCATTTCTGTTATTTTCTAGTACCATTCTTGGTACATTGGCCTGTTACAGTTTGCTATAATTCTATTTAGAGATGTACATACAAAAGTTGTGTTTTAGTATAACTTTTCAGTTTTAGTACAACCTTTCTTAGGGTTTTGTTTTTTTGGCTGTTTAAACCCTGTTTGTCTTTAGGGTTTACTACTATCTTTTCATTGTTCAGAATCTCCAGTAAACTGGAGAAATCTATGGGTTTAAAAAAGTGCACTTATTTTGGTCATAAGATCCCCAATTCTGATGCCCACAGGAAGTGTGTATGTTGTCTTGGAGCTGCCCACCTTGACTCTTGCATTGTTTGTGCAACATTTAATCCTAGGACGTGCTCTTGGATAGGAGAAATAAATTGATCTTAAAAGGGCTTCTTAAAGCTGTAACTGGGGCTCAAACCCTCTTCTAAAGCTTTGCAGCCTGCCTCAGAGTCTAGGAAAAGCCCCATTCTAAGATCACTGAGGTCTTTTTTGGAACCCACAGAAAAGTTAAGCTTTCTGATCCAACCTCTTCGGATCCAAAGACCTGTGGGTGACCCTCTGATTCACAACACTTTGGGTCTGACTAGTTCAGCCCATGCTGTCCTGCTCCATCCACCACATTCTCAGATCCGACCAGCAGAGGGCACACGACTGAATTCATTCTGAAGCCAGTTTCTCCAGCCCTACCGTCCCAGTTATTCCAGACACCAAGGAAGCATTCAAGACCCTCATCCACTGTTTTCCTCCAGATCTTTGAGGAGTTTGACAGAGGCAGACCTGGACAGAATAATCGAGATTTCTCAGGGCTCAGATCCAGATGGGGGTCGTCCCAGCTCTGTCCTCTCTTGGATCTGTGAGTGCTCTTGTCCAACCAATATTTTTCTTTTCCGTTCCGACCTGCAGGTTTAGAGTCCCAGGATTGAAGATCCCAGAGAGGCTTGGCATTGGATCTGAGATATTCCCTCCTTGATTTCAACAGTGTCCCTGATCAGCTCTGCTCTGATACTTGTGGATCTTGGATCCAAGAAGTTGGCACCATGTCTTTGGGGTTGGGTACAGCTACTTCTTTTTCGGATCCATCCCTTTCCCTCAGTGCCTTGGCTGTGGACAGCTTGTATCTGATTCTCTCCAGAGGGCCTGGATCTGGTGTTGGCCCTGACCTTTCTTCAGTTCTGAGGAATGGGGGAGAAGTTTCCCTGGGTCCGTCAGCCTTTCAGGTATTGGAAAGCGTTTTCTCTCTGCATAGGGAGCCATTATATTCCTCGCCCCTCATAAGGTCCAAGCACAGAGCCCATCATTTCTGCTCCTGAGGCTCAGCCAGTTCCAGGAGCCCTCCACACGAGTTCCCCAGAGGGATTTTCCCCCTTTTCCAACACCTCTCTCAAACACCTCACAGAAGAGGTACTTCCGAAGAGAACATGTAAGAGGAGACTCATAGACTCCCCTGTGGAGTCTCTCACAGAAGACACAGATTTTGATGAGGGAGAAGGATACCCCCGATCGCCATCTGATGTCTTCTTTGGGGACATCCTGGAAATCCTCAAACAGAAGGGGTGGCTGGTCTTCCCATTCTCTGTCTCCCGGAGAATCTGTATTCTTGGAGGCTTTCGGAGCTGGCCCATCTATGGCTTGGGTGACCCCCCCCCCCCCAGCGAATTAACTTACTGACCTTGTTTCCCACCTGGTTTGGAAGGAACTGGACACTTCTTAGTTCCCCCTTCAGATAGACCTCACTGGAGCAAGGGAATCCCAGTCAATGCCATAGTGGTGGCAGCAGCCACTAAAGAGGAGATGGTTGAACAAAGCTCCTCTGTCCATCCATGAACAGGGAATCCAGAGCAATGGACAGATTTGGAAAGCACATGTACGCCTCGGCTACATTCACGCTGCAGTCGTTGAACTACCTGGTACACTTCACTCGTTTACAGAGAGATTTGATCAAGGAACTCTTAAACTGAGTCCATGTCTGTGGAGGACCTCAAGAAGGTGTCTCCTTAACTGGCCACTCATTTGTCCATTTCCAATGCATCAGTGAGGCTGATCTCCCATGCAGCAGAGGTTACTTTGTGAGCAGCCAGTTCAAGCCTATCCATTAGGAGACATTCCTGCATGAGGCTACGCAACTTGGCGGAACCCCTTAAGGCATTTTTGATATGTCCCTTTTATTCTTCCTCATGGTTGGGTCATGGATCTAACTCCCTGCATTTTCACAGACTAGGATCCAATTCTTGAGCTCCTCCCTCTTTCCATAATGCACTGCCTCAGCCTAACCTCCTCCAGATCTCATTTGTCCCCAGCAGTGACAGACGTGGTTCTTCCTGGGTCCCGAGCAACGAGTTGTTAGAGTGGGAATCTCTTCTAGTGGTCTGTGTTTGACAGATAAAAGTTTGATTCTGCCCCATAATCATTTATTCTCTTTATCCTCCCCTCCCTTTAGTTGTGCAGCTTTAGGAGTGAGCTTTCTCCTTTTTCTTGTGCTGTCTTCAGGCCTGGTCCACACTTTTGTTTCTTGTTGGTAGTTTAAAAAAAAGAAATTTAGTAGAGTAGTTAGTTTCCGTATTGGTGCTTTCTGCTTAGTGTGGTGTGTTTTTTGGTGTAGTTAGTTATATTGTCTCCTGATTGTGATACTTCTGGGCATGTGTTGCAATTTCTTTTTCATAATGTCTGACAAGCCTGCTGAGTTTAAACGGAGCTCAGAGTGTGGGCAAAAAATATCCCATTCTGATGCTCACAATAGATGCATATATTGTCCTGGGGCAGAACAGCTGCAGTTGGCTTGCTGTATCTGTGAGGGGTTTAATCCCTGGGCCATTACTGACTGCAAGAACAATTAATACTAAAAGGACTTTTACCTGCTTCTCATGCTGTTTCCCCAGGGGCTGAAACCCCATCTAGGAGTGTGGTTGGATGAGTTGACCCAAAGTAGCTCCCCTCATAAGTCATCGAGGGCTTCTTCGGAGCCACCCTCCAAGTTATCAAAAACCTTGTTTCCGACTGGGTCGAATCATAGGCCAATTTTAGCTCCAGTGGATCCGAAGCAGTCCTCTGATCCAACTGGTTCCACCTTATTGACTAGTTTTCCGAGACCCTCCACTTCTACATTAGATCAGGGAGGAAGGAGCTGAACCCTGGAATGGACTGTAAGATCTGTATCTCTTTCCAGAGGGTTTGCAGATGCCAACTAGACATTTTAGGCCATCGTCCATAGCTTCCTTGTAGCCTTCTAGGAGCCTTTCGGAGATCAATGTGGACAGGATGATGTGGAAGATCCTGAAGACTCAGATCCAGATGGGGGTTTTGCCTACTCTGATCCCTCTGGAATCTGCGAGTGTCACTATTCCAGTGATGTCTTCTCCTCCTCCAATCCAACCTCTGGTATTAGAATCCCAGGATCTTAGCCACCCAAAAGAGCAGGGATCAGATTTGAGGAGTCATCCTTTTTCGACTCCCACTGTTGCCCGGAATTCCTCTGCTTTGATGTCATCAGATTACAGTGAGTCTCTGATCCGGGATGTCCCCATCAGATCCAGGGGAAGAGGTTTGGCTCTGACCTTGCTGCAGCCATCTATTCCCCTCTGTGCTTTGGTGCTGGACAGTTTGGGTCCGATTCTACCTGTAAACCATGGATCAGGGGTCCCTACCCTCTCCTTCAATTGCTTCAGCTCTGGGGGGCTAGGGAGGGATTCTGTGGATTTGTCAGCTTTCCAAGTTATAGAAAGGGTTCTCTCCAGTCAGAGACCCAGTCTCTCCTGTCTATGATCCTCTGCATCACCCTTTTTGGATCCGAGAATTGAGCCTGTCATACCTGTCTAAGGTCAGCCCATCCCAAGAAGCCTCCAAACTCTTCCCGTGGAGCCCCTTCTACTGACACCTCCCCTGAACATCTCACAGAGGAGATTCTTCATAAGATGTCATGCAAGAGGAGGCACATTGACTCCCCCTTGGAGTCCCTTACCGAGGACATGGATCTTGATGAAGGGGAAGGATCCCCATGATCACCACTGGTGGACGTCTCTTTCAGAGATATTTTAGAGATCCTGAGGCAGGGAGGTGGTGGGTCAGCTCAAACTCCTTCCTTGAAAGAGTCTGTGTTTTTGGAGGCTTTCTAGATGGGACCATCTATGTCCTGGGTGACCCTCCCAATAACGAACTTGTGAATTTAGTGTCCAGCAGGGCCTAGAAGGAGCCAGGCATGATTGAACCAATTCCAAAATTACCAGATAAGCCCCCCCCCCAAAAGACAGGCCGCACTGGACTAAGGGTATACCAGTAGATGCCATCTTTGTTGCAGCAGCTACCAAGAAGGAGCTAGCTGAACAGAGTTCCACTGTCCATCCACAAAACAGGGAGCCCAGAGCTATGGATGGGTTTGATGAACATGTTTATGCCTCAGCCAACTTCTTGCTGAGAGTGTTAAACTACCTGGCACACTTTATTCGGTTGCAAAGAGATCTAGTCAAAGAACTTTCTGCTCTCTAGCAGAGACCATGTTGGAGGAGGACTCCAAGAAAGTTTCTCCCCAACTGGCAACTCTTTCTTCCTTGTCTAATTCTTCCATGAGGCTTGTCTCCCATTCCACAGCAGGCACCTCACAGGCAGCCGGCTCAGGTATTGGTATTAGAAGGCACACCTGGCTTTGTGACTTCACAGTACCCTTCAATGCATCTTTTGTGAACACCCCGTTTGATGGCTTCTCTTTGTTCTGGCCATCCGTCAGAGATACCATGACCCACAGCAAGCAGGAAGGGAAGACCTTGTCTGCCATCAGGGTCAGGTTTTCAACTCCTCAGTACACCTTCTCCAGAAACCAGCAAAGTGGCAAGAAAACCTGGTTCTGCAAATCTCAGGAGTCTTCCCAGGATCAACGTGGGAATTCTTTCTCCAGAGGCAGAGGAGGACGTTTCAATGGGAGATCCCTGTCCCAGAGGCAAAGGGAGAACATAAAATCAGGGCTTCAGAGAGCCCTTCTATGATAAGTCCTCCTAAAGCGCTGCTTGACTTCTCATCTCTGGAGGCAGTCAGGGGTCATTTTTCCCTGCACCCAGCCACCTGGACCACTCTAACAGAAAACAGTTGGGTGCTAAATGTTATATCCAGAGGTTATTGCATTCCCTTTTTCCCTCAAGCCCCAGAGAAACCAAAGTAACTCCCCTATGTTTCACCCAATCAGAGGGAGTATATGCAGTACCAGAAATTCACAAACTAAGCAAAAAAGTCATCCAGGAGGTCCTGACCAAACAAGGAGGATTTGGAACTTACTCTCACTTCTTTTTAGTGCCAAAGAAAATCGAGGAACTGAGACCCATTCTGGATCTAAGCAACCTGACTTTGTGAAGAAGGCAAAGTTCCGAATGGTTACAGTTTAGTCTGTTTTACCGCTGTTGCAAAAGGACAATTGGATGTGCTTGGTGGACTTGGACAAGTACTGTTACATCAAAATAACACTCCAGAAGTCATCTGCACTTTCAGCTGGGAGGCAGTCAAGATCAGTTCAGGGCTCCGCCCTTTGGACTCACGACAGCCCCCAGGGTGTTTACCAAATGCATGGCAGTAGTCGCAGCTCTTCTGAGATTAAGGATTCCGGGTATTTCCATGTGTAGATGACTGGCTCTTCACTGCCCCAACTAGGCATCAACTGATTCACGACGGGGATTACTTTTTTGGGATTTCCAGTTATCTGGGCATCACCATAAACCTGACAAAATCAAGCCTATTTCTGATAGAGTTTGGAATACATCTGGGCTTTTTTGGACACATCGAAACAGATAGCATCTCTACCTCCTCACCGCATACAGAAGTTGAGAGACCATGTTTGAACCATCTTAGACTGGCCATCTCCACCGGCAAAACTGATGCTTCAAGCTGTTGGATCCATGGCAGCTGCCATTATTCTGGTTCCGTTAGCAAAGTTCTTTATGCAAGTGCTTCAATGGGCCTTGACTGTTCAATGGTCTATTCTTTACCACCATGTATCTGTTCCTATCAGATTGACACTGGTTTGCAAAAAGCATCTCCAATGGTGGCATGTGTCAGACAACTTGACGATTGGCAGGCCATTCCTCCTTCCATTCCCCACAGCCACTGTGACCACGGATGTTTCTCAGCTGGGAGCATTTCTCGGAAAAGACAGAGACCCTATTGCATATCAGTGTTCTGAAAATGAGAGGAGATGTTCTTCGTGTTTCACTGTTGCAGTCATCACACTTGGGTTATCTGCCTGCAGGTAGCCCTCAGTAGGCTGGAATATCAGAGACTTAATATTTCTGCATCGGTTGCTGTCACTCCAGGACTGATGTCAGGTCATCAGGGGTATAAAAACAGGCAGTTGACACCATTACATCAGTCTTTCTTGCCGAGGAGCCCGAAGTAGAAGCAGTTCGCAAGTGCTGGTCGGCCGTTACCTGAGTTTTCTTTTACGAATTGAATCATCCTGAAGTCTTCTAAAGCTAAGTACCCCATTGGGGATAATTTTTTCTTGCTCTAACCGATGTCAAAAAAACTTAATTGTCTTGCCTGTTTGAAGCAAATACCACACCGAGATTTCAATTCTTACTGTGTCACCTGTCTAGGCCCAGACCATGACGTACCTCAGTCGGTTTTGTGCCTTGTTCAATGCCCGTACCATTCGTCATTGGGCCCTTATTCATAGGTAGGTACTAGGCTATCTGCCAAAATTACTTCAGTAAGTCATCCGACTACCGATTTTCCAAAAAAACATAAGGAATAAAGACAAGACCGCACAGGTTCAAAGCTGCCGACGACGCTTCCGTTAAGCTAGTCGCCAGTTCACTGGTACTCAGTGATGTGCTTTTGCAGCCCCTGATGTCTGCTTCAATGGATTTGCAGGCCTCTACCGAGTCCCGTTCGGAGTCCGGTATGCTGTGAGACTCTCCGACTATGGAACCGGTGGATATCTTTACCTTGGATGGGTCCGTAGCCGCTGAGCAGGCACCAGCTTCTGAGGAAGTTCTTCACACTACCGCTGTTCGACACAATCCAACTACTTCAGCTCTGAGTAAAACTACCAAGTTTCTAAGACCAAGAGTACATGCTACTCCTAGAAAACTGATGACCAAAGCACATGCAGCTCCCTTGCCACAAAATAAAATGCTTAGAATGGCAGAAGACGTTATTATGCTGATTAGGGGACATCAGTCTTCCCCTACTAAGAGAAAAACAGACCAGTCCCCAGCAGCTTCAATAGACAGAGTCCGACGACTCTGAGGTTTCTGATTATGAAGACATGCCCTTATCTGCATATGAGGGTTCTGTTGCAGAGGAATCCATTCCTTCTGCCTCTCCTCCAGTGGATTTTTCTTTTCATGAAACCTTACATACTTTGAGAGCATTTCCACTGGGAATGCCAAGATTATCCTCAGTCCAAAAAGAGACTCAGAGAATTGCTAGACTTGCCACAACACAGGCCTTTAGCAATACCACCAGTCCTGGAAGTTGTTGATGTCTTTATGGAATCCAGTCTTACTCCTGATACTTTACCCCCTATCCTTAGGAAACCAGACAGGTACTACAGAGTACCTGACTCTCGCAAATTGCTTCTCAAACATCCTACTGCTGACCCAGAGATCATTTCCCAGGAGGCTAAGGGTATCAAGGCAACTACAGCTAAGAATCCCACCCCTTCGGACAGGGATTCCAGAGCTTTGAACAGATGGGGTAAGAAAGTATATACCTCTGCAACTCTTGCCATTAGGGCTTTGAATTGTCAGTTTCACATGCTGAAGTACCAACAACATATTATGGAACTTAAGCAAAAAATAGCTACCTTTACAGACTGTTCAGAAAATAAAGAATTGCAAGAGCTTATGCATTCTGCAAACCAAGTCAGCAAGCATGCATTGCAGTGTGGCTTTGACGCCCTAGAAGCATCTTGCAGGGCAGCAGTTACTGGTTCTGTACTGAGAAGGCATGCTTGGCTTAAGGAGCAGACCTTGCCATATCATGTCAAATCCAAGTTTCTAGATGCTCCTTTGAATAAGGACAATCTGTTTGGCACCAAAGCAGAAGAGGTTCTTAAATAGATGGAAGAAAAAGCTAAATCTATGCAGACAGTCAAAGAATTCCTGCAAGTACAGCCTCCTAGATTCAGTAGGCATTGTCCCTCGAAACATTGGTCCTTTCCAGCCCCCTCAAGGCCATCGCAAACTTAGACCCAGGGGAAACAGACCACCTAGACTACAGTCTCAGGGTATGCATAGATCTAAGCACTGGAGTGTATCCACCTCTAAAGCAGTGAGTGCTAAACCATCCCCTTTTGAAAAGAATTCCCACTGACTGCTCAGCTCCACCCCCCTCCTCTGCCCAAGTGCTTGTGCCCCTAGGGAGAAAACTTGCCCTTCGTGCAAAAAAATGGATTCCCATCACCAAAGACCAATGGGTCCTCAACATTGTATCCCAGGGGTACAAATTTTACTTTCACTCACTGCCAACCCCAAAAGGGTTCCCAGACCTCCCTCTAAACCAGTGGGCAGAGGCTCAAAACCAAGTCCAATCCCTGCTCTCTATAAGGGCAATTCAACCTGTTCCTGTGGAACACATAGGTCAAGGGTTCTATTCCAGACTTTTCCTGGTACCCAGAAAAGAGGGCACTTGGTACCCAATCCTGGATCTTTCCATTCTCAACACCTTCCTGGTGGTACCAAAATTCAAAATGCTCACCCTGCAGCAGCTTCTACCTATGCTAGCCAAGGATGCCTGGTTAGTCACCCTAGACTTAAAAGAAGCCTATCTGCACATCCCTATAAGGGAGTCATGCAGAAAATATCTAAGCCTCAAGGCAGGATCTGTGCATTATCAGTTCTCTGCACTTCCCTTTGGCTTATCCATGGCTCCCAGAGTATTCACAAAATGCCTGGCCCCAGCCATTGCTTACCGCTGACAGAGAAATGTTTAAATTTACCCATGCTTGGACGACTGCCTGAGTCAGACAGGCAGTCAGGAAATGCTGTTGCTGCACCTGACATTTGTAAAAAACCTAACTTCCCTGGGGTACACTATCAACAAAAAGAAATCAAAACTAGTCCCCAGTCAAAAGATTGTATTCCTGGGAGCAAGCTTGGTCACAGCATCCCAGATGACATTCCTCAATCCAGAAAAACAAGTCTATCTGACAGGCTATTTTACTCAAATGGCCACCAGAATCCAGCTATCAGCAAGGAAAATCCTGTAGGCTCTGGGATTCATGGCCTCATGCGTCCTACTAATTCCATATGCCAGACTGCATATGAGGAAACTTCAGCGATACTTAAGTCTTTGGTGCCAATATTCTCAGAACCTGGAAACTGTCATTCCCATAATACCCTGTCTAAGGACAGAGTTCCTTTGGTGGGCAGCAGCATGCAACCTCAACAAGGGACTGCCCTTTACCCAACCCCACACCACCCAAACCCTAACCACAAATGCATCAGACTATGCCTGGGGGGCACACATGGATGGCAAGTGCATTCAGAGCCACTGGAGCCCAAATCAAATGCATCTGCACATCAACCAGAAAGAGATGCCAGCTGTGCAGCATGCACTGACAGCTTTCAGATCCCTTCTGTCTCCAGGACACCTGCTAACAAAAGCAGACAACACAACAGTTATGTGGTACATCAGCAAGCAGGAGGGAACCCACTCTGCAGGCTAGCCATGGCCCTGTGGAACACGGCCTTGGACATGCAGGTCCATCTGCAAGCTCAATTCCTGCCAGGCAGATGAAACTCATTGGCAGATGATTTTAAGCAGAAATCTCCTAGACCCACATGAGTGGCACCTAGAGGCCAAAACCTTCAACCTTCTGATTCAGAAATGGGGAAACCAAGAGGTGGATCTCTTTGCCTCCCCCTACAATCATCAAGTTCAGCAGATTCTGCACCAAGACACCTCATAGCAGGGCCTGGAAAGTGGATGCTTTATCCTTCCAGTGGGTAAATCTCTTAAACTATGCCTTTCCCCCTCCTCTCGAGTATTGCTCAAGATAAGACAGAACAGACCAAGGACAATTCTGATTGCCGCAGGCTGGCCATGCCAACAATGGTGCCCACTCCTGCGAAGCTAGTCACCTCTGCCACCCTGGCACCTACACCAGAACCCAACCCTTCTGTCTGAGCAGGGGGGCAGATCTTGCATCCACAACTGTAATCCCTAAATCTTGCAGCCTGGCTTATTCCTTGAATTCTGCCCCAGTAACCAGCCTAAGCAAACAGGTGCTGGATGTCATCCTTGAAGCCAGAAGACCCAGTACAAGGAAATCCTATACTAAGTGGAAAAGGTACTGCTCCTGGATTCAGTCTAAAGGAGAAGAGACAACCCTGCCCTCCCTGCCTCTAATCCTGGATTACTTAGCAGATCTACTCCACAGAGGCCTATCCTTCTCCTCCATTAAGATCCATGCCTCTGCCATTTTGACTCATTACAACACTGAGCCACCTCTCTTCTCTCACTTTCTTATCAAACAGTTCCTGAGAGGGGAAAATAACTTAAGGTCACCAAGGAGAGCACTCACCCCTACTTGGGACCTTAACTTTGTACTGGAAAAGCTCATGCTACCCCCTTTTGAGTCTGCAGCATCAGCAGAACTAAAATTCCTCTCTCGGAAAACAGCCTTGCTTCTGGCCATCACTTTAGTTAGAAGACTGTCTGAGCTACAAGCACTTATGGATATGGAACCCTTCATTATTTTCCATGCTGACAGGGTTTCCCTTAGGACTAACCCTTCCTTTATGCCTAAAGTGGTGTCCAGTGTGGCTCTCAATCAATCCACCCACTTGCCTTCCTTCCTTCCCTAATCCTCAAAATAAAGGGGAAAGGATCCTGCACTCCTTGGACATGTACAGACAGCTCAGATTCTACCTTGATAGGACTAAGCCCTTCAGAAAATTTGACAAGTTTCTAGTCAGGTTTGCAACAGGGGCAGTGAGCAAGGCCATTTCAAAGAAAACCGTTTCCAAATAGTATATTGCATTCATTTCTGCTACAAGCACCATGGGAAATCAATTCCTCAGGGGGTCAGAACACATTCCACTAGGGCAACTTCTACCTGCACAGCATTCCTCAGGGGAGTCCCTACCAGGGACATCCTGGAAGCTGCTACCTGGAGCTCTGTTCACACTTTCACCTAGAATTACCACCTGCCTATCTTTTCCAAATCCAGGGCAGGTTTTGCAACAGCAGTCCTGCAAGGCATTCTAGTCAGCCCTAGCTCTTCGTGACTGCCTCCACCCTTCTTCAGCTTTGGGAATCTACCCAAGTGTGATGACTGCAGCAGTGAAACACGAAGAATAGTACAGTTGTGTACACTTACCATAAATGTAGATGTTTGAGTGTATTCACTGTTGCAGTTCTGGTTTCCCTCCCTACAGCCCCCTGGTTTTTCTCTATTTCCCTCTCTCTAAACTCTCTATGCCTTTTACTACCCCCCCCCCTTTCAGGGGTATTGGTATTTACTTTTTACTGGTGGTGTTTTCCCCCCACCATAACTTGGCTCCCTATTGGGGGGCTCCTGACATTTGGGGCAAGAAAAACTGATCTAATGACGTCTGCTGCCTGTTTTTATACCCCTGATGACCAGACGTCAGTCCTGGAGCGACAGCAACTGACACAGAAATACTAAGTCTCTGGTATTAGGGCCGACTGAGGGCTTACCTGTAGGCAGATAACCCAAGTGTGATGACTGCAACAGTGAATATACTCGAACATCTGCATTTATGGTAAGTGTACACAACTGTACTTTCTTACGTTGCCTTTCAGGACATTCTCCCTCTAGGGGCTATTGCAATTCACACAGACATCAGTGGTCTGGTGCAACAAGCAAGAAACCCATTTGTATCCCTTGTGCAGAGAGGCCGTGAGAGTCTGGGCATGAGCAGTATCTTCAGTCCACTTTCCACTTGCAACTCACATACTGGGGAAGTCCAGCATTCTAGCAGACAGACTAAACAGATCTATTCTGAACCCTTACAAGTGGTCCTTCAGTCAATTGGTAGCGAACTTGATTTTCAGCTGTTTAGGTCAACCCTGCTGCAATCTTTTTTCATCCCCTCAGAACAAGTGCAGCAGCTGTTTTTGCTCTGATGTCCCCTCCAGGGGAGTCCCCAAAGGATGCTGTAGGTCACAATTGGCCCTCCGGTCTCCTCTGTGCCTATCCTCCTCTACCCTTGATCCCAGAGTTTCTGCAGAAAGCAAAACAGCTGAAGTCCGTAGTAATCCTCATTGCCCATTACTGGGCTTGTCAGATTTGGTTCCCCTTTCTCTGGTCTCACCTGAAATATCCTCCATGGCTACTGGAACCCAAATAGGACCTCCTGTTTCACCATCAGAGGGTCATCATCCCAGTCTTCATTCCCTCAAACTGACTACTTGGATTCTCCAGTTCCAGTAATTGTACAAAAGTCCAGGCTTGCCTCTCCTATTTGTGAAATTGTACTAACTTCCCAAAAAACGTCCACCAAGAAGGTTTATAAAAGTAAATGGCAGAGAGATGTTTTCTGGGCTTCCAAAGAAAATGTTGATTCCTTTTTGGCTCCAATCTCAGACATTCTCCTCTTCCTTACGTTACTTTTCAAAGGAAGAGCCAGTTTTTCTACTATTAAACTTCAGCTGGCAGCCATTTCAAACTTCCATTCAGGAAGTCTTTTCGGTTCTCCTACTACATCCAAACTATGTAAGTCCTTCTTGAAGGGAATATTTCTCCTCCGACCTCCAGTTAAAGATCCTTCTCCACCATGGGATCTTGCCATTGTCTTACAAGGCCTAACTCAAAAAACCCTTTGAACCAGCTAGTGATTGTGACTGGAAGTTTCTTTATTGGAAAGCTGTCTTTCTGGTCACTATTACGTCAGCAAAAAGGGTCTCGGAAATTCAGGCTCTGTCTAAGCCTCCTTACATTATTTTTCATAAAGATAGCGTCCCTTCATATTAATCTCACCTTTATGCCCAAGGTAGCCACAGAGTCTAATTTGTACTAGTCCATACAATTGCCCGTTTTCTTTTCAAACAAGGGGGAACATGTATTGTATTTGCTTGATGTTCCTAGACAGCTAAGTTTTTATCTTCATTGAACAAAACATTGTGTCCTTTTTGCTGAGCCACGTAGGTCAGACAGTTTCTAAAATTACTGTAGCTAAATGGATAATATACTGCATTATTCTGATTTACACTAGAAATGGGCTGCAATTGCCTTACCCCTCCTATGGCCCATTATAGGTTCATAGGTAGGTACTAGGCTATCTGCCCGAAGGCATTTATAAGCCTAGCCAGAATTGTTGGCTTTTGCCACCCCCTTAGATTAGTTCCCTGTGCCTCTGTCATGCAGAGCCATTGAAGTGATCCCCGGGGTAAACTTTGTTTCCCATCCACTTGTTAAGGTTTCTCTTGAAGAGTGTTAGTGAGGAGCTCTGCCTAATGCAGATTGGAATCTTGTTCCAGAGCATGGGAAGTGTCTGGGACAGGAATCTATCCCTCCAGCATGTCCTATTTATTGTTTTGGTGAGGTTTAGATCCGTAGAGCGTGTGGCTCAAGGGGATATGGTTTTCCTTAGGTGGAGCATGTCCATCAATTCTGGGTTGGACATGGCCTTGTATGTCAGGCATAGATCACCTCTGAGTAGGCGGTATGTAACCGAGTACAGCTGGAGTTTCTTCAGTCAAGCTGCATAGGGCATCTGTTTGAGGCCAGTGATCCTCTTGCTGAGGTACTCCTGTGGTCTTTCCAGCTGTTGCAGGTGTCTTGTAAGGTACATCCCAAATAGGGCATTGTACTCCATGATAGGTCTGATGCGTAGAGGGGCACAATGACCTCTTTTGATCTGGATGCAAACCCTTGTGAGATTAGGTGGGCCACATAGAAGGATTTTCTAACAACTTTGGCAATGTGATTATCAAAGGAGAGATTACTATCTACTTGGGACCCCAGATCCCTTATTACATCTTCCGTATTTAGGGGGCTACCATCTATGTGGTAGTTTGTGGGTACTTTGTTTTTTCTAAAGGGGATGACTATGCACTTTTTGACATTTAGCTTGAGGCCATGGTTTTGACACCAGGTATCTCTCTCAGTGAGACCCTTTTGGAGGATGTCTGTGTCAACTGGAGAGTCAGTTATATCCCCTAGTTTGCAGTTGTCTGCGAACTTGGTCAGCCATAGACCACCTGTGCTTGCCTGTACCTCTGAGAAGTATATGCCGAACAGGAGGGGTCCTAGGACTGAGCCCTGAGGAACGCCACTTGTAACCGGTTTAGAGTCAGACCTAGCTCCTGCAACTCGTACTATGTGGGTTCTGTCCATGAGCCAGTTGGCATCCCATCTCATAATGTAGGGGTTTATGTTCAGGCTGGTGAGCGTGTCTATAATACCAGAATGGAGAATGGTGTTGAAGGCCTTTGCGAGGTCTAGGTTGGCTGTGTGGACCACCTTTCCCTCGTCTATAGCCTTTGTGACTGTCTCAAAGAAGTCCACCAGGTTTAGGAGGCATGATCCGTCCTTAAAGCCAAACTGGGTAGGGTCCAGTGTTTGGAGGTTTCCAATGTCTCTGCTAATGAAATCCATGATGATGCACTCCATAGCCTTGCAAACCAAGCTAGTCAGGCTTATAGGGCAATAGTTCCTGGGGTCTGTTGTGGCACCACCTTTGTGGAGCGGAATAACACTTGCTGTGCACCACTCTATTGGCACCGTAGCCTGTGGAGAGGCTGAGTTTGAACAGTGTGTTTAGGTGAGGGGTTAGTTCATCTTTGAGCTCATGTAGGATGCAGCCTGGGACACCGTCCAGTCCCATTGATGCTGTGTTTTTGGCTTTGGAGAGGGCTGTTTTAACCTGAATGTCTGTGATTTCATGGGCACTACATTCTTCTGGTATGGTTATGGGCCCTTTTGGGGGTGAAGTTTGCAATGAACCTGTCTGGCAGGATGTTGGCGATATCGGTCAGTTCAGTGTATTTTGTGCCATTCTGCACTAACTCCGAGCAGATCTGAGAATTGCCACTTAGATTTTTGATATAGCTAAAGAATGCCTTGTGGTTATCTTTGGAGTCCTTGGCAATTTTTCTTTTGAAGCTAGCCTTGGATGGTTTTATGAGGGATCATAGTTTCATGCTGATACTGATCAGGGATGTCTTACCTTCTTGGGATTTTACAATTTTCTGTACTAGTTTCCTCCTCCTATTGTATAGCTTGTTTATGGCAGGGGTCCACCAGACCATTTCCTTTTCTTGGAGGAGTGAGTATTGTTTTTGCTTGGGATAGCACGATCCATGCATTCTTGTAGGTGCCCGTAGAGTACATTAGTAAAGGATTTTGCAGCTTGGGCACAGTTATCCTTTAGCATGGGGTCTTTGAAACTTTCCACCTCGGTCTTAAGTAATGTGAAGTTTGCTTTTGAAAAGTTTTTCATGGTGGTTTCTTTGACCGGGGGTGGCAGCAGAATGTGGATATCAAGAATGTTTAGTTTATGGTCAGATCTAACCAGCAAGAGGTTGACCTCCAGTGTGAAACACCAGTCGCCCATGTTGGTGATGACCAGGTCCAATATGTTGTCACCTCTGGTGGGGGTGTTGACCAGTTGATCCAGGGCGTTTGAGTTTATAAATTCTAGGAAATGTTGGGCAAGGGAGTTAGTACTTGAGTAGTTCTCCCAGTTAATGTTTGGGTAATTGAAATCACCCAATATCAGGGTGTTTGGTAGGACTTTTGTTTCATAGTGTTTCCAGAAATGTGAAATGGGGGTCCTGGGACATGGTGGATGATCTGTAGCAAGCTACAATTTGAATTTCAGTTTTGCCTGTTAGTTGCACGTGGATGATCTCTGAAGCATCGTGCTGTGCCACTAACCTGGAGGTGTGGGTATCCTTGATGAATATGGATACGCCTCCGCCTTTTGTATTTCGGTCTGGGTTTTGTGGCCGAAATGTATGGTATGAGTTGTAGCTTGGTAGTGCTGAGGTTGCTCTATGGAGCCTTAAAACCGGTTTCTGTTACTGCACATCTATTAATTTTCTCCATACTGAGGAGTACCTCGAGTGCGTGAATTTTGAGGTTTAGACTTCTGGCATTGAGCAGCATTACCCTCAGTTTTTTGTTACTTGTGCTATTTACGGTTGTGGGTTTGTCTTTTGAGCCTTGCCTAAAAAAAAGGCACTGTGGGGGTGGCAATAGCCTTGGCCAGTATTCAAAAGCCTAAGGGTGACAGGTGCAAGCCATCTCTAGCGAAGCAGCATGGCATGTCGAGCATGTCATCCCAGGCTGACAGACACTGGATCCCCTTTGAATGACACCAGAAGCTTAGCCAATTGCTGAAATTTATATTTTTTTCTTTATACCATGGTATCAGTCTTGGTGAGGGCAGGATGCTACTCAAGGTCAGGGTCATGCCGGCCTGGGCTACATGATCAGAGAGCTCTTCCATGTCTCTCTTCATGTAGTCCAGGGAGGTACAGCTCAGTTCATTCACACCAACATACAGTGACAGAGTTGTATTTGTACTTGTTCTGGAGTGACCTGAGTGCTTGTGTTATGTGGCAGATCCTGGCACCTGGCAGGCAGCTAACAGTGACCTTCTCCTTGTTCAGCCTAGTGAGTGGGACGTCAGTGTGCCCGACTATAGAGTTACCTATTACAAGTGTGTTGGGTATGTTATTTTGCCTTAAGGGCTGTGATTGTGTGGTACACTGTTTTTTTAAGTATGTGTTTCAAGGTTTGTGTTTGGGGAGGGTGGAAGTTGCTTGTGTGTCTGCTTTGGAGGTCTCTCTTGCTTTTGCAGATTTTTATTTAGAGCTTCTGAGTATGTTTTCGTGTATTTGTGTGTTTTTTGCCGGTGCTGGTTTCATAGGTCTATGTGAGACTGGTGGTGTGATGCAAGTAGTTCCCTTCTCCTCTTGACTGTCTGGTCTAGTCTTGGGTTGAAAGAGCTTAGCCTCCAGTTTGGCTGTATAATTACATCTCTCACATGTGTTAGTGTTTGGTGGTAGGAGGAGGTGTTGTCTGTGTACATGAGGCAGTTGTAACACTGCCTCAAAATGCCTAGATTCACCAGTTGGACCGGAGAGTACACCTGAAACTGCCCTTTGTACATGCCTGGATAGGTACAGTTAACTGTTTTACTGATTGGCTGGTAAGGTCGAATAGAGAGCCTTGCCCTTCTCTACAGTATAGTGGGGACTAGTGCTAAGGTTTATTAGTGCTTGCAATGAGTTTAGAGCTAGTGCCGGGCTGAGAAGTAAGTGGTTTGAGTGCTTAAGTTGAAAGTTTGTCTAGTTCCAAGGGAAAAATTGAAGAGTAGACTTTGTGGAGCTGCCCGGTGAGCAAAACCACGCAAATGCAGGTTTTATAGCAGGGAAATGAAAGAGAAAGAACTTAGCACAAAATGGCCAATAAACTACTAATTTCTGGGCAGAAACCATTCCTCCAGGGACAGATAGGCTGCTCAAAGCTCCTCTCTCCCACAGGTGAACAGAGAAACTTCCTTCTATCCATGTAAGGTATGGGCAAAAACAGAAACTTGTAACACAGCCCTGAATTCAGCACTAACCAGAGAACTGGACTATGCTAGCTTAGAAAGGCGGGAAAACAAGTATTTTTTTTGTTTGTATCTGCTTTATTTTCTGAAAAAAAACAATCAAAAAGCACTTTAAATGCACATAAATGGCTATCACACTTGAGTGTGTAGCCTACAACAGTTAAACAGGTAATTTAAACACAAAAACGACTGTTAAAGTACAGGCAGTAAAATAAGTACAATATGTAGCTGAAACAAGCTTTTTAAATCACAGAAACTTTAAAAAATCAGCGTTTTAGGTAGAATTAGCTAAAGGCAGCAAGAAAATGCAGACAAATTATACTTTATCACTCCAAAGTATCTCTCTTGTCTCTGCTGCTGTAGAACTCTGCAGGGCACCAGGCAGGAGCTTGCTGAGCTGTATAAGCCAGGTCCATGTCTATATCTTGCTTTTTCTTCCAGAGCATCAGTTGACTATATTTGTGCTACAGCCACCTGGTAGAAAACTCGTACCTTTGTCATGTATTACAAATTGGACATCGTCTCCAGAAGCAGGGCTTCTTTTGGTTCTGCAGTGCTCTGGCGTATCCTTCCGGCCACTCAAGGGTTATATAGCTGTAGAGACTGACCCAGCCATGAGGAAGAATGAAAGGGACAACATCAGATTTATAAGTTGTGTTTACTATAACTTGGTGTTTGTGTTGTCCACTTTCATTCTTCCTCACCTTCCCTCCCAGCCATCCTATTACCCAGTGTTTCTAGAAGACCTGTGGAAAACTGCTTGGGAATTTGGATTTCCTGGTTTGAGCTTCTGGTTTCTTCCTTTCAGTGTTTACTATGCACTTTTAGATATTTAGGCAGCAAACTCGATAGGTTAGGCAGAGAGCAGTGTGTTATGGGAAGAGGAAGGAGCTCGAGACTTGGACTAGTCTGTGTAAGTGTGGCAAACTTGGGTTCGATGGTCAGATCCGTGACCCAACAGGAAAAAAAAGTGGACAACACAGATACCAAGTTATGGTAAGTAACTTATATAATTAGATGGCTGCTCTTTGTTTGGGCTGTCAGTGAAAGATACGCTCACCTGCAGTGAGCAGGAGGGAAAGACCCTGTCTGCCATTGGAATCATATTTTCTACCCCCCCCCCCCCGACGTGCATTCTCTAGGAAACAGTGAGGTGATAAGAAAATGTGGTTCTATGAATCTCTGGAACCTTTTCATGACTCGCACTGGGATACTTCCTCCAGAGACAGAGATTTTAATGGAAGATGTTGCCCCAGAGGCAGTCCTCAAAATCAAGGCTTCAAGCGATTCCTTCTCTGATAGGCCTTATCAGCACTCCTGACGCATTGCCCGACTGTCCACTTCTGGAGGCAGTCGGGGGTCATTTTTCCTTGCACCCGGGTGCCTGGACAAACATTGCAAACAATTCCTGGGTGCTAAAAATTATATCCAGCGGTTGTTACATACGCTTTTCCCTTGCACTTCCTGTCCAAAGGAAGATGATGTTTCACCCAGACAGAGGGAGTACATAGCTCAGGAAATAAAAAAGCTGCTACAAACAAGAGTCATCCAGGAGGTCCCACATGAACAGATAAGATTCAGAATTCAACTCCCGCTTCTTTTTAGTGCCAAAGACCCAAGACCAATTTTGGATCTAAGCAATTTGAACAAGTTTGTAAAGAAGTCAAAATTCCAAATAATTCAATCCATTCTGCCTCTTCTGTGCAAGGAAGATTGGATGTGCTGTGTAGATCTCCAAGATGAGTACTACCACAGCAAAATAGATGCTCCAGGAGATACACTTTTGGCTGGGGTGCCAGTCACTACCAGTTCAGAGCATTGCCCTTTGGGCTCACCACAGTTCCTAGATGTTCACCAAAGGCATGGCAGACCATCCAGGCATTAACTTCTACAAGCTAAGGATTACATGCTCCAGATCTCCAACTCCTTAGACATCTCAGTAAACCACGCCAAATCGAGCCTAATGCCTCTACAGACTCTGGAATTTATAGAAACTCAACTAACTACTACGACTCAAGTGGCATCATTACCTCTTCATTGCATCACATCATTGAGAAATCAGGTGCAGGGTGTGCTATCTCATCTGTCCCCTCCAGCAAAACTAGTACTACAAGCTTGGGTCAGTGTCAGCTGCCGTTCTTGTATTTCCTCTAGCAAGATTCTTTATCCAAATCCTTCAATGGACGTTGGCGGTGCATTGGCCCATTCTTTACCAACCCCAATCGTTTCCCATAAGACTCACTCCATTCTGCAAATGTCATGTTTGCTCGTGGATTCAGTCAAGTTTTTTCTCGGGCAGGCTGCTCTCCCTTCCTTCCCCAATCACCACAGTGACCACGGATGCTTCCCAACTGGGGTGGGGGGGGGGCATTTTCTTGGAAAGATAGTCCAAGGCATGTGGTTCCCCCTCAGAGACCAAGTTGCATATCAGTGTCCAAAAGATAGCAGTCCTCCAGATGTAAGCCTTTCAGGACGTTCTTTCTCTAGGAACTATTGCAATCCACACAGACGACATGTCAGCAGTGTCGTACATCAACAAACTAGAAGGAACCCATTCCTACCCATTGTGCAGAGAGGTCATGAGGGTCTGGGAATGGGCGAGCTCTTCAGACCACTTTCTTTTTGCACCTCACATACCGGGGAAAAAGTGTGAGGGCAGACTCAATGGGTCCATTCTGATTCTTCACAAGTGGTCCCTCAATCAAACAGTAGGGAATATAATTTTCAGCTGCAGGGGCCAGCCTTGCTGCAACCTATTTGCCTTTCCCCTCAAGTGTAGCAAATACTTCTCTCTGATCCCCCCTCTGGGGGGGGGAGTTCAGGGGGGGAGTTCAGCGTGGGATGCTCCGTTTCATGATTGCCCCCCATGTCTCCTCTGTGCCAGTCTCTCACTTCCCCTGATTCTGAGATTCCTACAGAACTTTAGCAAGGCTGAGGAGCTCAGTCATCCTCGCTGCCCCTTTCTGGCTTCAACAGGTATGGTTCACCTTTCTCTGGTCTCACTTGAAGTATCCTCTATGGATGCTAGAGCCCACTCAGGGTCTTTTATCTCACCCATCAGGAATTCAGCATCCCAATCTCCACTTCCTCAAGATGACTGCATGGTTTCTCCACTTTCAGTCAGTCCAGGCTTTCTTCTCTAGTTTGTGACATTATCTTGGCCTCCCAGAAGGCCTCCACCAAGAAAGTCTACAGAAACAAATGGATAAGATCCTCTATATGGGCTTCCAAGCAGAATATTGACCCTTTTTCAGTACCTACTTTGGCCATTCTTCTTTTTCTCACTACTCTTTTTAAGGAAGAGACTAGTTTTTCTACTATTAAACTTCAGTTGGTAGCCATATCTAACTTTCACACTGAAAACGAATCATCTCTGGCATCTTCATTTAGGGAGTTTTCCTCAGACCGCCAATAAAGGATCCCTCTCCTTCTTGGGATCTGACGGTGGTCCTTCAGGGGTTAACTCAGAAAACCTTTGAACCAGCAGACAAATGCAATATACAGTTTCTTTGTTGGAAAACAATCTTTTTAGTAGCTATCACTTCAACAAAAAGAATTTCTGAGCTCCAGATCTTATCAGGTAGGCCTCCTTACATTATTTTCCATAAGGATAGGCTCTCTCTTCAAACCAATCCTTCCTTTCCGCCAAAAGTGGCTACAGCGACTAACATGAACCAGTCCATGCAGTTACCAGATGTTCATTGTGTTTCACTGTTGCAGTCATTACATTAGGGTTATCCTGCTGGCAGGTTACCCGCAGTCGGCCAGAGTTCCAAAGTCTAGGTCTGGTGCCGGTTGCTGTCGCCTCTTCCCTGATGTCAGTGCGCCAAGGGTATAAAAGATGCAACCAATGCCATTTTCTCCAGTCTTTCTTGCCGTGCGGTGCCCGAAGCAAAAGCAGTTCGCAAGTGCCGGTCGGCCGACTCTTGAGATTTTCAAAATCAAGTTTCAGAACCGAAGTCTTCAATAAAGCTAAGTACCCCGTTGGGGAAACTTTTTCTTGCTTCAGACCGATGTCAGTAAAAGTTAACAATTGTATTTCTTGTGGGAAGCAAATACCACATAAGGACTTTTACTCTTGCTGTATTCCTTGCTTAGGCCCTGACCACGACGTTACTAGTTGTCGGTTTTGTGCTAGATTCAACAAACGCACTATTAAGCATCTGTTTGATTTTGCTTTACATTACTTTGGCTGAAGATTTAACTACATTATGCCGTTGGAACAACCGACAACCGGAATTCATAAAAAACGCAAAGACAAGGACAGGTATCCGAGGTCCAAAACCGACGACGAAGCCTCTTCTAAGCCAGTCGTCGGTTCTCAGTGAGGTGTTTTCGCAGCCCCTGACACCCGCTACCTCAGAGCCACAGGCTGTATCCGACTCCCACATGGAGACACCTAGGCCTCTGAAAACGCAAGGTATTGGGCCTGCGGAAACTATTCCCTCAGGTCCGGAGCCGCTGAGCAGGCATCGGCTTCTGAGGGTGTTTTCAGACCTTCACAGTCCACTGCAGCAGCCAAGGCAAAGTCAAAAACACCATTAAAGACAAGGAAACAAGTACAGCATTCTCCTGGACAATCATCCATGCCAAAAAAACAGATGCTTAAAATGGCCGAAGACTTAATTACCTTGATCAGGAGTTCCCATCCCCCTCCTGATAAAAGGCCTAGGCAAGACACTGACTATGATTCCTCTGACCAGGTTTCTATTTCCTCTGATTCCTCTTCAGATCAGGGATATTCTCTCCCTCCTTATGAGGACATTCTGATGCAGAAGAATCTATACCTTCAGCCTCTTCACCTGAGGATTATTCTTTTGGGGAAACCCTGCACACCATGAGGGAGCATTTCCATTGGGAGAGCCAGGATTATTCAGAATCCAAGAAAAGGCTCAGAGATTTTCTCTTATTGCCTCAGCACAGGCCCCCGGCTATCCCCCCTGTGCTTGATATTGTTGATGTTTTCTCTGAATCCAGTCTGTCTCCTGATTCTTTACCCCTGCATCAGTCAAGCCAGACAGAGGTACTACAGGGTCTTTGACTCTCATAAATTTCTTTATAAAAACCCTGCTGCTGATCCAGAAACAATTTCTCAGGGTCCCAAAAGGGTTAAGGCTTCCACTGCTAAAAACCCTGTCCCCTCTGATAGGGATTCTAGAGCTCTGGATAGATGGGGGAAAAAAGTTTACACTTCTGCTGCTTTAGCTGTAAGGGCTTTAAACTGCCAGTTTCACATGCTTAAATATCAACAGTACCTCATGTCTTTGTTAAAACAGAAAATGCTTACAAACTCAGAAAATCCTGACAGTAAGGAAATGCAGGATTTATTGCATGCAGCTGAACAAGTGGGAAAGCATACTCTGCAATGTGGTTTTGATTCATTAGAGGCTTCTTGTAGAGCTGCAGTTACAGGCTCTGTCATTCGAAGGCATGCTTGGTTGAAAGAACAAATTTTACCTGAACATGTTAAAGTAAAATTATTGGATGCTCCACTACAGCATGATACTTTGGTGTTAAGGCAGAAGAGGTGTTAGAGGATAAAGCAAAATCAATGCAGACAGTAAAGGATTTCTTACAGGTTCAACCACCTAGGTTTAGCAGGAACTGGCCTTCAAAAAATTGGTCCTGTCAGACAGGCCACAAAGAGGCAGATACAGACGCCCAAGAGGCAGATCTCAGCCCCCAAGGATCCTACAGACCTAAACAATGGGGTGCTTCAGCCCCCAAAGGAAGAGAAGACAAATCACAACCTTATAGGAAACAGTCCCAGTGACTTCCCTCTACAAATGCCAAGCACTTACCTTTTGGCAGCACCCCTAGGGGGAAAGCTAGCACTTTTCTCACAAAATTGGCACATAATCACCCAGGGCAAATGGGTACTGAATATTGTTTCTCAGGGTTACAGGTTCCACTTTCACACCCTTCCAAAATCAAAAGGTATGCTGGACCTGCCACCAAACCAATGGGCAGAGGCACAAAAACAAATTGCTGCTTTCATGGACATGAGAGCTATTCAGAGAGTACCACAGCAAGAACAGGGACAAGGATTTTACTCAAGACTTTTCCTAGTACCCAGAAAAGACAAAGCCTGGAGACCAATACTGGACCTGTCAATCCTAAATACTTTCCTGGATGTTCCAAAATTCAAAATGTTAACACTGCAGCAACTTCTACCCATGCTGGGCAAGAAGGCTTGGCTAGTTACTTTGTACCTCAAGGAGGCATACCTGCATGTCCCAGTCGGACAATCTTGCAAAAGATGCCTCAGATTCATAGCTGGCTCAATGCATTACCAATTCTCTGCACTGCCCTTTGGCTTATCTACTGCGCTCAGGGTCTTCACAAAATGCCTGTCACCAGTAATTGCATTTTGCAGACAAAGAGAAATACAAATATATCCCTACTTGGATGGCTGCCTTATTCAAGCAGAGAGCAAGGACATTCTTCTAAAATATCTGGTGTTTGTAATAAGATTACTAATTTGCCTAGGGTACACAGTAAATGAAAAGAAATCAAAACTAGTGCCCTCTCAAGAGATAATATTCCTGGGTGCAAGCTTAAATACAAATACCCAGATGGCTTATCTCACGCCAGGCTAGCAAAGGCAACTGACTCATTACTTTCAAATGATGGCAACAAAGACCCAGCTCCCTGCAAGAAAAATTCTGCAGGCCCTGGGCTTCATGGCATCCTGCATTCTACTAATTCCATATGCAAGACTGCATATGAGGAAACTACAATGGTATCTAAAAAGTGTTTGGACTCAACATTGCCACAGCTTGGAAACAATAATTACTTTAATTCCCTGCCTACAACAGGAGTTTCGATGGTGGTCCCAGGCCTGTCACCACAACAAGGGACAGCCTTTCACCTTACCCACAGCCAGGCAGACAATAACAGATGCTTCGGATTATGCCTGGGAGGCACACATGGCAGGAAAATGTATTCAGGGCACATGGCCCAAGGAACAAATGCATCTTCACATCAATCAAAGAGAGATGCTAGCTGTACAGAATGCCCGGTCAGCTTTCAAGGACCTACTACATCCAGGACAATTATTACTAAAGACAGACTACACCACAGTTATGTGGTACATAAGCAGGGGAACACACATTCCTACCCCCTCTGCAGGCAAGCCATAACTTTGTGGAACACAGCACTAACCTATCAAGTACATCTGCAGGCACAATTCCTGCCAGGAATGAAAAATACACTGGCAGATGAACTAAGCAGAAATCTCATGGATCCTCACGAATGGAAACTAAATCCTCAGGTCTTCAGCATGATAACAAGGATATGGGGACGCCCAGACATAGATCTTTTTACCTCCCCTCACAACTGCCAACTACAGAAATTCTGCACAAGAACTTATCACTCACAAGCATGGAAAGTGGATGCTCTATCATTCAGATGGAAAACCCTGACAGTTTATGCCTTCCCTCCACTGCCTCTTCTTCCCAAGGTGCTCCTAAGTCAGACAAGAGAGGCCAAAAATGATCCTGATTGTCCCAGACTGGCCACGCCAGCACTGGTACCCAATCCTAAAGAGCTTGTCTCAAGGCCCAGCCTGGCCTTTACCTCAAATGTCTCATCTTCTGACTCAACAAAACAATCAGATTCTGCACAGTCAACTCAGAACCTTAAATCTGGCTGCATGGCAGATAATATAGCCACTCAGACCACACCTCTCTCTAAAGCTGTTATGGATGTCATTTTAGAAGCCAGGAGGCCCAGCACTAGGAAATCTTATGCAGAAAAATGGAAGAGATTCTGTGCTTGGAACCAGGCACAAGGACTCTAACCACTTGTTCCAAATATACCTCAGATTTTACAATACCTAACTGAGATGCTGGACAAAGGCCTATCCTTCTCATCTATTAAGATCCATGCCTCTGCCATTTCAGCTCATTACAATATGGAACCCCCTATTTTTTCACATCCACTACTAAGGCAGTACCTCAGAGGGGCAAAAAACATGACCCCCAAGGAGAGCACCAATACCTACTTGGGGCCTCAATTTTGTTTTAGAAAAGCTCACACTGCCTCCTTTTTTACCAGCCAGCACAGCTGATATAAAATTCTTATCATGGAAAACTGCTCTGCTCCTAGCAATAACTTCAGCAAGAAGAGGCTCAGAGTTACAGGCATTAATGGCAGTGGAACCTTTCATCATTTTTCACCAGGACAGGGTCTCTCTAAGGACAAACCCAACATTTATGCCAAAGGTGGTTTCCAGTGTGGCTCTTAACCAAACCATTCATTTGCCAACTTTCTACCCAAATCCCCAGAATAAAGGGGAGAGACTTCTGCACGCTTTGGACATACACAGACAGCTACGATTCTACTTGGACAAAACAAAAGCTTTCAGAAAAACTGAGCAACTGTTTGTAGCTTATGCTGCAGGATCACAAAGAAAGCCTATCTCAAAGCAGACGATTTCAAAATGGATAGGACACTGCATTCACTTCTGTTATGCACAACATGGCAAAATAATGCCTAAGGGCATTAGGCCACATTCTGCCAGAGCAGCAGCCACTTCAGCAGCCTTTCTCAGAGGAGTACCAACCAAAGACATTGTAGAAGCTGCAACCTGGAGTTCAGTGCACACTTTCACCAAGCACTACCACTTACCTCTCTACTCTAAATCCAGAGCAGACTTTGCCACTGCAGTTCTGCAGGGCCTGGTAGCCTCTCCTAATCCTGTTTAGGCCCAGCCACCCAACCTCAGCTTTGGGATTCAACCCAAGTGTAATGACTGCAACAGTGAAACACGATGAACATAGTACAGTTGTGTACCTACCATAAATGTAGATGTTCGAGTGTATTCACTGTTGCAGTCCAGGTTACCCACCATCCCCCTTTTCATTGCTGTGACTTTTCTGTACTTCTCAACTCTATACGACCTATGTGGTGTATTTGCTTGTAGATGAAGGAAATGTTTATTTTAGTACATGCATGCTTTTTGGCATACTTTTTTACAGCCTTTCTATTTGGGGGCACCTGACATCTGGGGCAAGAAAAACTGAAGAAAATGGCGTCGGTTGCATCTTTTATACCCCTGGCGGACTGACGTCAGGGAAGAGGCGACAGCAACCGATGCCGGACGTAGATGTTGGAACTCTGCCCGACTGCGGGTAGCCTGCCAGCAGGATAACCCTAGTGTAATGACTGCAACAGTGAATACACTCTAACATCTACATTTATGGTAGGTACACAACTGTACTTTTTCTTTCCAAACTTTACTACTGAGGATGAATATATGCTGCACCTCCTTGATGTTCACAGACAATTTTTATCTTCACAGAGCAAAACAGTACAGAAAGTCTGATTTAGCTATTTGTATCTTTTCGCCCTAACCGCTTGGGTCAGTCAGTTTCCAAAATTACTCTGGCCAAATGGATTACTAATTGTATTCTGCTGATTTACTTTCAAAAAGGTTTGGAGTTGCCTCGTTGTCCTAGAGCTCATCATCTGCTTTTTCCTCAAGAACTTCTATTGACTACATCTGCACTGCAGCCACTTGGTCAAAGACTCATACCTTTGTTACACATTTCAAATTAGACATTGTCTCCAGAAGTAGAGCTTCATTTGGTTCGACAATGCTCTAGCATGTCCTTCCTTGAGGGCCTCCCGAGAGTTGCATAGCAGAGGACTCTGACCCATATGTGAGGAAGAATGAGAAGGACAATATCAGATTTAGAAGCTGTGTACTTACCATAACTTGGCATCTCTGTTGTCCATTTTGATTCTTCCTCACCTTTCCTCCCAGCCCTGTCATTTCTAGAAGGATCTTTGGACAGTATTGGAACCATCATGTCACTAGTTTGAGCCTCGATCTTATTCTTGTCTGTTCTGTCTCTGTAACACAGTGGGGAGTAAGGCAGCAAACTCTGAGAAGTTAGTTGGGAATGGAATAAAGCATTGTGGGTAGAGGGGAGGAGCTCAAGATTTGTATTCAAAGTCTTCTAGATGCTGCTAAGGCAGATTTGAGACCCATTCATGAAGAAGAATGAAAATGGATAACACAGATGCCAAGTTATGTTAAGTACATAACTTCTAATTTTCAGAGTTTTGAATTGCCAAGCTAATGTGTTTTGACAAATGAACTATGAGGAATGTTTTATTTGCAGTTTCTTTTGAAGAAAAAAAATCTGCTTTTAATTTAATTCTGTTGCACAGGTCACTGCTCCTTGTGTGTATGACTGACACTATTGCCATGGCTATGGCCACTAGTACTGTGTTGAGGGTGTTTGTGTGGCTGTCTTCTCACAGATGTTGCAAATAAGATTTTAACTTATCCTTTAGATTATGATTGTGTTTGACCCCTCTGCTGCAGAGGTGATCAAAATGTGATGAAAGGGCCAAGCTGATCCAGGGGATCAAGATTTTTCAGCCTTTTTTCAAATTTTCCAAAGGTTTTTCTATCTCCATCAATTTTGACAAAAATAAACAGCCTCAACAAGGTACAGGTAAACAGACATTTAAGAAGAAATGCCAAGGGGGTTCCAAAAAGTCTTAAATCTCCCAAAGCTGAGGGCAGTCTGGATCTGAATGACTATTGAAGACCCTATGACCCTGGTCCTCCCACCCTGGCACCTTTTTTCTAGAAAGTCTGAATCTCCATTTTTCTGTTTAGCAACGTGTTTAAGACAAATGAGTTCTGAAAATCATTCATCAAAGTTACAGATCGCAGTCGATAGGAAATCCTTCCTTTACAAGGGGACAGTCCTCATTGTCCAGATCACTCTTCCACCAGCTCTTCATCACATCCTGCCTCAAGAAGTGAAAGAACCAGTTACTCTCTGCCAGGTGGGGAACGCTTTTATTCAAGTATGTTCATGGTTCCAATTAAAGAAAATGCTTGGAGATCAGCTCTGGATAGTTCCTAAACCTGTTTGTGATGCTGCCCAAATTCAAAATGTCACTTCACTACCTGTTACCTCTTCTTCCTCTCAAGTTTCCTGGCAGCACTAGACTTAAAAGATTTTCATATCCCTATTCATCCATACTTCAGATTTAAAGATCTAATGTCCAATTTCATTCATTCCTCAACTGTTTGGTTCATATCTGACCCTCAGGTCTGACTGGACTGCTTCTTCCTGATTGTAGAATCTTGAACTCTCGAGCTCCTCCCTTTACCCACAATGCCCCACCAACCTAACATACCTCTGATCTCATTTGCTGCCATTATCAACAGATGTAGATTGCGAGCTCTTGAGCTTTAGGTATTCGCTAATTGAAATTCTTTTTTCAGTGAGTTTATTTTCATTTATCTTTCCTCACTTTTATCCTTGTTAAATTTAGTCATTAGAACCTTTTCCTGTACTTGAGTATCTTTTCATACATTTGTTGGTAGCCTTTCATGTTTTTCCCTTTCTGTACTAATTTTAGTACTCCAATTACGATTGTTGGTAATTCTTTCCCCTCTTTCTTTATATTTCCTATACAAAGAAAAAAAGAAATAACTTAGTATTTCTTTTATACAGAAATTTTTTTTATATCTTGTTTGAACTTGTCAATACATTGGACAAAATGATTTCAAAAAGTGTGTAGCTTGTGGGCACAAAATCTGAATTTGAACACCCACACAGAGAATGCATGTATTGTCTAGGCCAAACACCTAGTCATAGATTGTGAAATCTGTAAATGCTTCAACTCTAGGCTCTTAATTGACAGGAAAGATAAACTTATTCTTCAAGGTCTTATCCTTTCTAAACACTCCATACTGGTTGCTGGGTCTCAGACCCCCAAGAAACAGGCCAAGGGCAACTCAGCTCTTAAGGAGTCTTGCAAAAGATCCCCTGAGCACCCTTCTACATCAGCGTCATCTTCAGCTCCTTTATTGGAGTCACCGGCTAAACTGTTGTAAAAGTCAGATCTGACTGTCTGATCTGAAATCAAGATCCAAAAAATCCCCTTGGATCCATACTCCCATCTTTGTACTCTGAGCCTATCTCATCCAGATTGCCTTTTATGTTCCTTGAATAGTCACGCAGATGACATTCCAGGCCCTTGTCTATGGCTTCCTCTCTTCAATCTTCCAGGAGTCTATCCAAAGCAGATGCTGATAGGATGAGGAGGAAGTTCCTTAGGACGCAAATTCAAATGGGAGTTATTTTGGCTCCATCCCTGTTGGGTACCAAGAACCTTCTTAGATCCATGCCTCCTCTAATATCTCCTCCTCTGTTCCATCCTTCAGTATTGGATCCAAAGTTCATTGTTTCTTTGACTCCAGTAGTTTCTGAGAGTCATCCGGCACCAAGTACTTCAGCGCCTGAGGACTCTCAAAGCCGAAGCATCAACGCTGGCTTTGGGGTGCTGGAGTCAACTCCAGAACTGTTGGAGTTGTCTCTTCCCTTCAGAGCATCATCTTTAGATGTCTTTGTTCCAATTCCCTCAAGTACGTTGCCTGTGGGACATTGGGAATTGATGATTCGATGGGGTTCTTTGTGTGATCTTTCGATTTCTACTTCCCCTAGGTGCTCCACCTTCGAGGTAGTTGGGAGAATTTTTTCTATGTCTACAGATCAGACGACCCTAGCTTCCTCATATCACACCTGTTTCATTCAGTTTTGCATCATGAAACTCGATCCCTTCCACAGGGACAGCCAGCCTAAACCAGCATTCAGTTTACATATCAGGGTACTCTCTTCTGATACCTCCCCGGATCATCCCATTGAGGAGGTTCCTCAGGAGAGAACTTGTAAGAGGAGTCACTTTAGACTATCCACAAGAGTCTGTCATAGATGACACTGATTTTGATGAGGGGGAAGGTTCCCCAGATCACCACCTGATGTATCCTTTGGAGACATCTTAGAGCTACTTAGAGGTGGTGGTCTCCCAATAATCCTTCCCAAGAGGAATCCGTGTTTCTGGAGAATGCCCATCTACTTCCTGGGTAACTCCACCCACCAATGAGCTTATAGATTTCTCAGTGGGCTTGGAAGGAATCGGCTACTGTCGAGCCTATTCCTAAGACACCACATAAAATCCTTGCACCTTAAAGGGTCGTCTTCACTGGAGTAAAGTAGTATCTATTGATGCAAAGGTTGTTGCAATAGCCTTGAGAAGAGAATTAACGGAACAGAGTTTCTCTGTTCACCACCTAACAGGGAGTCTATGGCACTGGACAGGTTTGAAGAGTGTCTGTGCATCAGCAACCTTTGCTTTAAGGTTGCTGAATTATTTGGCTCCTTTTACTAGACTTCAGAGGGATTTGATCAAGGAGCTTACCAAATACCTTTCGTGGTCCATTTCCTCTGAGGAAGGAAATACCATTTCCTCGTAGTTGGCTACCCTCCAGTCTTTTTCTAATTCATGCTTAAGGGTGGTATCAGTATTTTCTTCAGCCAGACATTCCAGACCTTTATTTCCTTTCTTAATCCTTGGAGCAAGGGAGTAAGTTGCTTGTGCACATCCATGAAGTGCAGTATTCTGAGATTCTGTACGGGAAGGGCAGAGGCATTGAGGAAGCAAACGAGTTCATCTCCTTGTCAGAAAAGAAAATAGGGCAGCCGATGTACAAGTAAACCATCTTAAAGTGGCTTTCATTGTATCCATTTTTGCTGCACAGGCAATGGTAAGCAGCTGACAGGCGCAGTGAAAGCCTACAATGCCAGAGATGCTGTTACCACTGTAGAAAGTACATTTCCAGTCCACCCTAGGAGCTGTGACCTTCACATTATCCACACTTTGTTCAAGCATTACAAGTTGGACTTTCTAACGTCAGGACTGGATTTGCTAAAGCTGTCCTCTCAGGCATCTTGAGTAATGGTCTCCTCCCTACTTCAACCACTGTTCTGCATGAGGATGTCCTCAGAAAGAAATGTTATGGTGATAGAGCATAGTGCAGTGTAGGTATCTTCAAATAGGAATTCATTTCTGTACAACTGAGTCCCACCTTCCCTGGAGTTTACAATCAGCCTGCAGTTGATGGCTGAGATGGGGTCCCTTTTTTTTCAACCTTTTTGCACATGCTCTCCTGCTTCATCCTACCACTCTTCTTTCCAGCACCTCATGTCCATCACCAGGTCTACCAGCTTTTCTCTTCTTGCTCCAGTGCAGCTGTGACCTGTCATCATAGGTCTCAACCTTTTAAGAGGCCAGTACAGAACACACAAACCCTAGCAATGTGTGACACGGTCAAACTGTGGAACATCCTATTTTTGCACTGTGCAAAACATACCATTGCCATGGGGCCTGGTAGAACATTTGTAAAATTCAGTATGACATGAATCAGGTCCAAAACATTATTTTACAAGCTGCAATACTGTAACCACACCATAAGTACATGAAACAGCACTTCTGTACAAATCAAAACTAAAATCACGTGGTCATTAATACCACTTGTTACATTTACTACATTTTCTAAACAGACCTGTTAGAAGTCACACAACCGATTCTACGTATACACTAAATGCAAGAATAGCTTCCTAACATACATTAAATGCACCAGATGTACACTTTACTGCATGCTGCTGTGGCTTTCTTAGCAGCATCAAAGACATTTTTGTGAGCTTAAGATCACAGCAGTCCAGTTCATTTTGAGTTCAATATTTTTTACACAGAGAGACTGACAATTTACTTTCCGCACCATGCTAAATGTTCTTTCAGTTTGTGCATTTGACTGTAGCAAGCAAAGTAGAGTCATCATCAGCTGCTTAACAGTGGCAGTTTCCCATCAATGCAAAGGTCTCTCTGAAGGTGTGCCCAGTGTTTAGACACACGAGTGGGACCCATCTACTGGATCTATCAGGTTCCCTGTGATCTCAATCTGATGCTAGGTAAACTCATCAATTAATTGTTCAGCCTCAGCATCATTTTCACAGACACCCAGACGGAAACTATCATACATGATAAGTCCCAAAGAAATGTCCAATTTTTTGGTAGGATTAATAAGGAATGTAGCATTTTGCATTAGGCGATTTTGCATGGGAAACTTTTTAAACATTTTCTGCAGCACTGCATCATAAAAGACTATAACTTTTTCATAAAAGTTAAATTCAATAACTGTGCTAGCAATTTTCTCCTCATGGCTATTCATGCACTGTTTGACTTCATAGCCAATACTAAGCTCATTGTTTGGCAGAACAGAGCTACTGTCAATCAGCACTGAAACATCACTGTGTTTGATTAGTCTGACAGCAGCTGCAGGTCTGAGGAGTCTGTCAGCATCCTTCTGCAGGAGTTTATGCACAGTGACATGCAGTGACAGAAGCTGACTTTCTCATCTTTGAAGTTGAATGTTGAACTCTAATAAAGATTCCAGTGCATACTTAAGAAACAAAAATCATATGCAATTGAAATGTTAAATTTTGTCAGAGTGAACATTAAAGCATCAAATAATGCTTGTCCAGTACACACATTCTGGCATATGAAGGAACCGTAATACATTTTTGCTGTCTTCTCATTGAAGTAACCAACAAGGATCACCAAACAGCTTGTCCATCGTCTACGTCTGTACTTTGGTTCATTTACACACAGAATTGTGATTTCTGGCAGCAGCAGCGTTGTTCTGGTAATGAGGCCCAAGAACATCCCATGCAATGCAGGCTGCCTTCGTTGCTCTGCATGTCATTTTCCTGAGAACATCTTGATCCTCTCCATATTTCTTCATAAATTTCAGGATGTGTTCTCCTGCTGCAAATGGCAAGCTGTGTGTTTAGCAGGGAGTGACACAAAACCAACCTCTGCCTCAACAATCTTTGTACTTGCTAAACTCTGAGGTCCAAAGAAGTCTGCCATAGTCCTTACAGCTGAATGCTTGCAATTCTGTATGTTTCTCACTGTTGGCATGTCGTTGCAGATCATGTCGGCCACCATGATGGATTGTGAAATCTGTTACATGTCTTGCAGAAAGCATATTTCACTCCATGTCTACTCACAGAAAGCCATTCAAAAGCACTTGCCCGACTGGGCTGAAAAATTGTGTTATCTGCTCTTTGAAGTGCCATCTATATCCATATCCCATTCCTCATCGTAATCTGGGCAGTCTATACCTAGGTTTGTAAAACAGTAGTGTTACTGAATAAAGACAAAGAAATGGGGCTATATTGCAGAAAGAAAAAGAACCATCTCCTCAATATCAAAGATATGGGGCAAGAGGCCCACAACCTACCCATATCACTGGAAATTACTGGTCTTTGCACCATCTTCAACTGCTCATCTCTGCTCCTTTTGCTAACTATAAAGGCCTGCACGATCACTTTACTCATTCCCTTGCTTCCACGATGGCACTGGCAGTCGTTCAGTGCTCACTTACCCACCTAACCACTGTTGCAGAAGGGACTGTGATTTTTACTGCAAAATGACATTTTCAGTACTCTCAAAGCACTGTTGATTATATCTCAAAATCCATGTTAAGGATAAACCCAGTTTAACAAATGTACTTGCAAAACACTTCACCCTAGCATGAAATGTACTTGAGCAGTAGCAGTGACTATATAAACTACATCATGACAAATTATATCTACATTTCACCATCAACACTTCAGATGTGTTCCGGGCCTGTACCTGGCAAAGGTGCCCTGAAAAGTTAATAAAAACTATGCCCTTCAGTAATTTTACAAGAATGTGACATTTAAGACATCGTCTTGGAACAGTCATGACCAAAGAATGCAAGATCTCACATCTTTAACTACAAAAGACAAACAAAGCATCCAGGCAGGCATACCATATCCTAACAATGAACATTTGTAGAACAAGAAATCCTAACACCCTACTTTAAAATCCAAATAGCACACTTTAATTGCAAAAGATCTATTATAAAGAAAATGCACAAAGGCTGCAGTGATGCTGGCATGAATGTGCTTAGTTTCCAGTTGTGGAAACTGCTAGAAAATAATACCAGTGTGAGTAAGGATAAACCAGAGCCGAATATGTACAAATCCAGACTTAACACAGGATCTTGCTATTAACCTGAAGCATTGACAAAATAAAAGAATGTGAATTAATAAACATTTTCTGAAGTAGAAGTCTGTAACTGTCATTAAATGACAGTAGCATTTTCTTCAAAAGACACCAGTGTAGCTCTCAACAACGTGGGGACAAGCATAGAAATAATCAGATACACAGACACTTACGTACTTGAAAATTGAGACCAACAGAATAGAGAAGATGAATTAACACTTTCTGAAACAAGGTTATAATTTTAATTCTTGTCTAGTGCACAGCTCAACAAATGCTGAAATAATCAGGGACAGAAACACTTGCATACAAATATTTCAAGCACGGCCATTAATCATGGGATCATAGGAGGGTTAGTAGGCTAATGGCCCTAGGGCTGTTACAAGCCTAGCCAAGTTCTGCCCTTGTTTCTGTGATCAGCACCTGTTGCCCCTGTCTAAGAGGGACACAGGTTGAGCCTCCAGGATGATTTTAGTTACCCAGCCTATTGTCCAGATTGCGCTTGAATGCTCTTCTAGCCTGCCAATATACTAAAACATTTGTTCCCATAATAAGTGTCCAGGCTGTTCTTAAAAATATCTAAACTAGCACTTGCTATAATGTAATTTGGTAGTCAGCTGCTCTCTCAGAGAACCAATTAGTACACTTCTCATTCATATAGAATCTTCTACATAGGTTGTCTGATGATTCTCTACTACTTTTTGATAATCCAAAAACATTCCCAGAGATAATTGTCTCTGAATTCCCTGTATACCTGAATACTTGAGACATTGATGCAACAAGAGAATGTAAAGGTTATAATTCATCAACTTATCTGCAATCATTCAGTTTTAGGAGTGAGTTAAGGGAACAGAGATAACACTTGAGTCAACAGTAGGGAATAGGCAATACACAAATAAAGGAAACATAACATCTGATGATGTCACTTTTCATTCTGTCCTCAATTGATGGGTTCCAATATGATCCCTTCGATCAGACTCAGCCGTTGCTAAAGCTCATGGCAACCAAAGTCTCTTGAGCTTCTCCCTTACCCACAATGTACCAACCCCAATTACCCCAGATCTCGTTTACTGCTTCAGACAAAAGACGCAGTCTTCCATCTCTCCCAGGCATTCTTCAGATAAGTCATATTTTTTGTATCTTTGCTTAAAAACTTTTTTTTACTGTCCCTTACCCTCGTTTATAAATTTCTTGTTTCTTGCAATTTCATACCCTTTTTTCTGTCTATTGTACATTTTTTGTTGCCTTTTAGATACTATTAGTATCTTCTTCCCCTCTACAGCACTGTCATAAATTACTTACCATTGTTGGTGTTTCCATCTCCTTTCTCTTTTTCTTCTCTTATTTCCCTATCAAAAAAAAAAAAAAAAACTTCACTGTTTTCTTAGTGTTAACAGTTTTTCTGATTGGTGGATAAATCAGCAGAATTTAAAAAATGTTCGAAGTGTGGGCACAAACTGCCACTTTCCAATGCCCACACACTGTGTGTCTATTGTTTAGGTCCTCTCCATTTACAAGAGGACTTCTCTATATGCCATGACTTTAATCCTTGCACGTTAGTAGAATGCAAGAATAAGCTGATCATCTTCCTTCATTTGGAGTGGCTATATCGGAGGGATGTCCTTCCAGGCCCATGTTGCAGTATTCTGCATCTGGGGTTTACCCTTCAGTCTTGCGTATGTATGGCCAGTATCCAAAAGTTTTCAGTCCCTCTACAGTGCATGAGACGTCTGACATGGACGAGAGTTCGTGGGCCATAAAGGTGACGGCACGCGCCAGCCCTCAGAACTTTTCAACCACCAGTCATACTCCAGGTGTTCCTGTTACCACTGACATCGGATTAATTTTTCAGTCAAGTACCCCGTTGGGGACCTTTTCAGTCCTTCATAATTTTAATGTTGCTTGTTTGTCATCCAGAAAGGGTAAGTGTCAGGGCAGTTGCCAGATCCCTCATAAGGATGCCCACAAGTCCCTTTTTTTTTTAGGACCATAAGGCCTGCCCGATCTGCCAGGCATTCATACTGAAAACTTTGTGTAGTCACTTGCATGTGCTAAATCTTATAAGCTGATACTGAAAAGTCTTCTTCCTTCTCCATTTGGAGCGACAATATCTGAGGGTTCTTCCTGTAAGACTAAAATGACAAACTACAAAATCCTCTTCTTTGAAGCCATCTTCTTCCTCCTCCACTTTGGACTCCTCAAGAAAGAGATCTCATAAGGACTTGGTCTCAATCCCAGATCCACAAAAGGCAAAAAGTCAAGATTCTGCTAAGGAAAGAGTATTGGATCTGACACCTAAGTCGGATCCAATGAAGACAAAGCTCTCGGATCTGACTTCATCAGATCCAATGCAATCCAAACTTGACTTTCAGACTGCTAAGTTACTTCACAGAACAAGGTACTGTCCATCACTGGATCCAGCCCCTGAGAAGGTACCTTCCCCATTCTTAGAAAGACCCAGGTCTCCATCCACATACTTCACTCGTTCTTCCAGAAACATTACAGAAGATGACGTGGAGAGATGTCTCAGCATTTAGAGCCTTACCATCTCCTTCTACAGGGTCAGCCAGTATCAAAACCTCAGTCTCCCACCCAGGTAACTGTAATCTCTTCTGATACCTCCACAGAGCACCACACTGAGGTCTTTAAGAAGAGGACATGTAAGAGGAAACAGACTCGCCAGAGGAGTCCTTCACAGAAGACACATTTTGATGAAGGCTAAGGGTCCCTATGATCACCTCCTGAAGATGTCTCCTTTGGCGACATCCTAGAAATCCTTAGAGAGGTGATTGGACATCCAGCAACCCTACATCTGAGTAATCTGTTCTCTTGGAGGCTTTTGGTACCGGACCCTCTACTTCCAGGGTGAATCCACCTGCCGATGAACTCATTGACTTGATCTCACGGTGGGCATGGCAGGACCCTGACGCCATAGAGCCCATTCCTTGCTGACCAGATAGGATAATGGCAACACCTGTGGATAGGCAGTTTTGGGGAAAGGGAGTACCTGTTGATGCCATGGTCGCTGTGGCGGCCATCAAGATGGAATTGGCTGAGGAATGTTCCCTCTGTCCATCCCCCCAACAGGAAGTCTCAGGAGACTGACAGATTTGGGAAGCATGTCTATGCTTCAGTGACCTTCGCTTTGAGGTCTTTGAACTATTTGGCACACTTCACTAGGCTACACAGGGATTTGATCAAGGAGTTATAAAATACCCTCTCAGGTGCTGTTTCTGATAGCCTAGTACCAACCTATGAACCTATCGGCCCTAGGGCCTATACAAGCCAAGCCATAACAATTCCCTGGCTATTTCTTCCCACACTATTTACTTCCCTGGACCCCTGTCTAGCAAGGCAACTGAAGTGATCCCCGGAGTGAATTACCTTTCTCCCATCCAATCATCAAGGTTCCTTTTGAAGAGTGCCAAAGAGGCGCTCTGCTTGACATGTATCTGCAATCTATTCCAGAGTCTGGGGAGTCTCTGGGTCAGGAACCTATCCCTCAGGCATGTTTTGTTTATTGTGATGACAAGATTTAGATCCCTGGAGCATGTGGCTCTGAGGGATTGGGATTTCTTTTAGTGTAGCATGTCCAACAGCTCTGGGTTTGACATGGCCTTGTATGTTAAGCAGAGATCACCTTGGAGTAGACGATATGCGACAGAGGTATACCTTGAGTTTTTTAAGGCGGTCAGCATAAGGTATCTGCTTTAGGCCTGTGATTCTTTTAGTGAGGTATTTCTGCGGCCTTTCCAGTTGTTGCAGATGTCTTGAGAGGTACATACCAAATGGAGCATTATATTCTATAATAGGTCTAATGAGGGATGAGTACAGTGGGACAATGACCTCCTTTTTTCTGGATGAAAAGCCCTTAGTAATGAGGTGTGCCACACAGAAGGATTTCCTGACTGTTGTGGCGATGTGGTTATTGAAGGGGAGTCCACTGTCCACCTGTGTCCCTAAGTCTCTTATCACATTTTCGGTGTTTAGTGTACTGCCACCTATTTGATAATTCATGGGTACATGTTTTTTCCCAAAGGGGATAACTATACATTTCTTGGCATTGAGCTTGAGCCCATGGCTCTGGCACCAAGCATCTGTTTCTGTAAGGCCCTTTTGTAGAGTATCCACATCATTTGGGAATTCAATAATGGCTCCCAATTTGCAGTCATCTGCGAACTTTGTTAGCCAGAGTCCCTTAGTGTTGGCCTGTACTTCAGAGAAGTAGATGCCAAACAAGAGAGGTCCCAGGACTGAACCCTGAGGTACTCCACTTGTCACTTGTCTGGAGCTGGATTTGGAGTCAGCTACTTTTACAGTGTGGGTTCTGTCAGTAAGCCAGTTGGCAACCCATCGAGTGATGTATGGATTAATGCCCAGCTTAGTAAGTTTATCTATGATTCCAGAGTGGGGGATGGTGTCAAAGGCCTTGGCGAGGTCCAGATAGGCTGTGTGGACTGCCTTACCCTTGTCCACGGCTCTGGAGACTGATTCAAAGAATTCAGTAAGGTTCAGGAGACAAGATCGTCCCTTCATGAACCCAAACTGGGTGGGGTCCAGTGTTTTAAGGTTGCCAATGTCTTTGTTTATAAGTTCCATGATAATACGTTTCATGGCCTTGCAGATCAGGCTCATCAGACTGATGGGGCAGTAGTTCCCAGGATCCAAGGTGGATCCCCCCCTTGTGGAGTGGGATAACTGTAGCTGTGCGCCACTCAGTGGGCATGAAGCCTGAGGTGAGGGTATGATTAAACATGACACTTAGGTGAGGTGCCAGTTCATTTTGTAGTTCATGTAGTACACAGCCCGGGATGTCATCTGGTCCCATGGATGCTGTATTCTTAGCTTCCAGAGTGCGTTTTTTACCTGTGTGGCCATTACCGGAATTTGGCAATCTTCCGGTATTGAGATGGGCCATTTAGGGGATGAGAGGGGGGTGAAGTTGGCACTGAATCGATCTGCCAGGATATTGGCAATATCCTTGGGATCAGTATATTTAATGCCATTCTGTTGTAGCTCAGAGCAGATCTGAGCATTGCCATTTAGATTCTTGACATAGTTATAGAATGTCTTGTGGTTGTCTTTGGAATCTTTGGCAATTTTATTTTCATAACTAGCTTTGGAGGATTTTATGAGGGATCTCAGCTTCTTACTGAGCTTTTTGCATCCTGGGATTTTCCTCTTTTCTGCAACAGTTTTTTCCTTTTGTTGTAAAGTTTGTTTATGGCAGAGGACCACCAGATTGGCTTCCTTTTTTTGGAGGAGAGCATCCTAGTTCTATTTGGGATGGCACGATTCATGCATGAGTGGATGTGCTTAGTGTAGGACTCAGCAGTCGAACTTTCAGTTCCCATCTGCATGGGTGTCATGAAGTTTGTAACTTCTGACTTGAGTAGCATGAAGTTGGCCTTGGAGAAGTTTTTTATGGAGGTTTCCTTACTGGGGGGTGGGGGTGGGATGTGGATGTTAAGGGTGATTAGCTTATGGTCTGACCTGACCAATGAGGGGATGACCATAAGTGTGGAGCATCGATTTCCCATGTTGGTAATGACCAGGTCTAGGATATTGGAGCCCCTGGTGGGGCTATGGATTAGTTGATCCAGGGCATTGGAATTTATGAATTCCAAGAACTGTTGGGAAAAGGTGTTGGTGCACGAGTAGTTTTCCCAGTTAATGGCAGGGTAGTTGAAATCACCCAGTATTAGGGTGTTTGGTTGTATATTAATATTTTCCAATATGTTTAGAAAGGTGTAATGAGAATCTTGGGGCATGGTGGGGGATCTGTAGCAAGCTACAGTTTGGATTGCAGTCTTAGCTAGTGTTAGTTGCACCTGGAGAATTTCAGATGCATTGTGTTGGGCAACTAACCTTGTGGTGTGAATATCCTTGGTGAATATGGACACTCCTCCACCTTTAGTGTTTCGATCCTGGGTTGGTAGCCGAAAAGTGTTGGAAGAGTTGTAGCCTGATATTGCAGGTGTGCTTTCTGGAGCCTTGAACCAGGTCTCGGTTACTGCACAGATATCGATGTTCTCCATTTTTAGGAGTGCCTCGAGAGAGTGCATTTTGAGGTTTAGACTCCTAGCATTACCTTCAGATTTTACATGCTTGTACCTGTTATGGTGGTGGTTTTGTCCTTTGAACTTTGCCTAAAAAAGGCACTATAGGGGTGTCAAGAGCCTTAGCCAGTAACCTGAATCCCAGGGGCGACAGGTGCAGATCATCTCTGGCAAAGCATTGTGGTCTGTCAATCACGTCATCCCAGGCAGATACTGGATCCCCTTTGAATGACACCAGAAGCTTAGCCAATTGTTGAAGTCAATCATTTTGTCCTTGTATTGTGGTATCATTCTGGGCGAAGGCAGGATGCTACTCAGGGCTAGGGTCATACCTGCCTGGGCCAAATGATCCGAGAGCTCTTCCATGTCTCTCCATGTTGTCCAGGGAGGTACGTCTCAAGTCATTCACTCCAACATAGACAGTGACAGAGTCATATTTGTACTTGTGGAGTGACTTGAGTGCACGAGTTATGTGGCGGATCCTGGCACCCTACAGGCAGCTCATTGTAATTTTCTCCTTGTTCAGCCTGGTGAGTGGGACATCACTGTGCCTGACTATAGAGTCACCTATGACTAAAGTGTTAGGTACATTGTCTTGCCTTAGGGGCTGTTGCTGGGTGGCACACTGGTGTTGTGAGCTATGTGACACTTTGGTTGTGATTGGTGTTTGCGTTTCAGCTTCGGAGGTCCTTGTTGCTTGGGCAGGTTACAGTTAAGGGCCTCTGCATATGTGGATTTAGTGTTGCTATGTGTGGGTGTTGGTGGTGTGAGTTTAGAAGGGCTGTGTTGCTTGAGGTGTAGTGCGGGTGTTAACCTTCTCCTCTTGACTGTCTAGCACAGTCTTGGTTGGAGAGAGCATTGCTTCCAGTTTGGCTATTTAAGTGTATCTCTCTCAGGTTGTAGTGTTGGGTGGTAGGAGAAGGGTTGTCTGTGTGCATGAGGCAATTGCTGCATTTCCCCAGTATGCCCAGATTCACCAGCTGGACAGGAGAAATTAATGGAAGCTGACCCTTGGACATGCCTGGTTTGGTGCTTTTATATATATATATATATATATATATATATATATATATAAAGTACAGTAGCTGTTTTCCCTTACCTTAGCAAGGTACTTTGCAATTATAGGCTGTTTAGTGCCTATGATTAATTTCTCCTTATTAATGAGAGTTGAGTGCTTGTATCAGTTTAAGGCTTCCTAGTGCTTTCCAGCAGGTATTAGAGCAAGTGCTAGTCACAGGGATGCTTAAAGGTAAGATGAAAAAAAATGGTTTATCCTTAACACTGCAGTGTGTTCTCGAGAAGTTAGATGTGAAAGTAGGTAACTTAAGTTTTACCTGTCTAAAAAGGTAAGTTTTAGTGGAGAGTCACTATTTTTAAAACGGCAAGATAGATTGAAAGGAGGTGATCACTTTTGTATTCCAGTACTATGGAATACAGTAGAATGGCCAATAAATGTAAATAGTTGAAGGGGCATGATTTCACAATAGTAATTTTGTGCTCACACAAGCCAGTGAAAGCAGAGAGGAAATGAGATATATGGTCAAATTAACATGAGACAGGCAGCTAGAAAGACAGTAGTATTTAATATGCAGTTAAAAGCAGAACAGAAGCAAAACACAAGGTAAAGAAAACAAATCACAGCACTCAAAATATAAAAAGGCAATAAATCAATACAAAATACAACAAATAAAAAGCAAACCAACCTTTCTCTCACAGCAAAGTGTATCAGAGTCTAGGTGAGCCTTTCCAATGATGAAGTTCAGGCATCTGTTACTTCCCAGCTGACAACCCTACAGTCTATATCTAAATCATCTATGAGGTTGATCTCACATGTAGTGGAAAGAACCTCAAGGGCAACAGGTTCAGGAGTTCCCATAAGGAGACACACCTGGATGTGCCTCTGAGAGTTTGCAGAGCCTTTCAAGTCTTCTTTTGTCAGTGCTCCTTTTGACGGAATGTTTTTATTTGGTCCCAAAGTAAAAGACACTCAGTTCAGGTGTGAAAAAGACATAAAAACCCTGTCTGCTGTGGGTGTGCATTTTTCGACTCCTCATCAAACATTTTCCATGAATCAGTGAGGTGATTGAAAAATGTAGTTTAAGAAGTCTCAGGGTCCTTTTCAAGATGCGTGTGGAGGAGGTTCCCCCAGAAGCAGAGGAGGGAACTCTAATGGATGAAGACGGCCCTGTGGCAGAGGTGGCCCACAGAACCAGGGCCCCATTGAATCATTCGTTGACAATCCCTACCAGCTCTCCTGAAAGGAGACCCCATTGTCCACATCTGGAGACAGTCGGGGGACGATCGTCCCTGCACCAGTGAGCCTGGCTAAATATAACAAAAGATACTTGGATGCCGAAGATTATTTCTATAGGCTATATAATACCCTTTTCCCTTTCACCTCCAATCTCAAGAAAAATCCCCGATGTTCCACCCAGTCAGAGGGAACAAAGAAATTCAAATGCAAAAGCTGCTAGAAAAAAGTTATCCAAGAGGGTCCCAGCAGACCATATATAATCTGGAGCTTACTCAAGGTTCTTTTTGGTGCTAAAGAAAACAGGCAACTGGAGACCAAGTTTCAGATGGTCATGGTTCAGTCTATTCTCCCCTTTCTGGGCAAGGATGACTGGATGTGCTCGATAGACCTTCAGGACGCGTACTATATAAGGACGAACAGATAATCCAGAAGGCACTTATGCTTCCAGCTGGGAGACAGTCATTATCAGTTCAGAATACTGCCTTTTGGACTTGCTACAGCCCTCAGGGTGTTTACCAAGTGCATGGCAGTAGTAGCAGGTCACCTGGGACTACAAGGATTACAAGTGTTACCATATCTCTATGACTGGCTCATTACTGCTCCGATCAGGTATCAACTCGTATGTGCAACAGACCAGGTTCTCCAGACTTGCTCTCTTCTAGGGGATGTAAACTACTAAAAATCTCATCTGCAGCCAACTCAGAGTTTAGAGGAACAATTCTCAATACATAAACAACCTTTGCTTCCCTTCCATTACCGAGAGTTCATACTATAAGATTCCAAGTCAAAAAGATAATCTGCAGCACCTCAATTTCAGCCCGCCTGATCCTTCAGGCTTTGGGATCAATGGCAGCAGCAATAATGTTAGTACCACTTCCCAGGTTTTATATGAGAATTTGTCAATGGATGCTAGCTGCTCAGTGGTCAATTCTTTATCAGTCGATGCCTTAAAAGATAAGAATCACTCACATCTGCAAGAGAGATCAAGAGTTGGATTCATTCAGACCAGTTTCTACAAGGTCATCTGTTCATTCCCCCTCAGCCCAAAGCCATAGTGACCATGGACACTTCCCAGCTATGGTGGGGGAGGCATTATCTGGGTAAGACTGTCCAAGGCACCTGGTCCCCCCGAGGAGGCCAATTTGCATATAAATAGCCTAGAGATGAGAGCAGTGATGTTAGCATTGCAGGTATTTCAGAATGCTTTCCCCTTGGGGACAATTGAAGTATAGTTGCATAACATATCGATCGTAAGGTACATCAACAAACAGGGAAGAATCAAATTCTACCCATTGTGTTGGGAAGCTCTAAGAGTGTGGCAGCGGGTGATGTCTTCCAACCACTTTCTTTTAGCAATGCACATTCTGGGGAAGTCCAATGTGACAGACAAATTGAGCAGGTGCATTCTTCTACCTCATGAATGGTCCCTCAACAAAAAGATTGTGAGCACAATCTTCCGACAGTGGGGCCAGCCTTGCTGCAATTTATTCACTTCCCCCCCTGAACAACAAATGCAGCAGCTACTTTGTCCTAATCCCCTCACTTCACAATTGCCCCCGGTCTCCTTTGTGTGTATCCTCCCACTCCATTAATTCCCAGATTTCTTCAGAAAGCTGCAAGGTTGAAGAACAAGGTCATCCTCATTGTCCTTTATTGGACTTCCTTTAAACTCACCTGATTTAACCACCTTGGTTTCTGGATCCAACTCTAGTCTCCTGTCTCAACCAACAGGCATGATACATCCGGACATAGTAAATCTCAGACTGGCTGCCTCCAGTTCCATTAATAGCCAGACAATCTATGCTCTCTTCTCCTGTCCTTCATTCTTTTGTCCTTCCATAAACCTTCCAACAGGAAACTATACTCCAGCAATTAGAAGAGATTTGTTTTCTGGGCTCACAAATGTATTCTTGAACCTTTCACAGCCTCCATTCATAATATCTTGGAATTTCTAGCGCATATTTTTGAAGTAGGAGCTAGTTACTCTCCTATTAAACTACAATTAGCATCGATTTCAAATTTTCATGTTGGAATAAATCGTTCTTCTGTAGCATCCCATAACTTGAGCAAAACATTTTTGAAAGAGACTCTACTCTTAAGGCCCTCCTTTAAAGATCCTATTCCCCCTTGGGACGTAAACCTTGTACTTCAGTCTCCTGTTGAACCCTTAGCTACATGCAAACTCAAATATCTTACCTGGAAAACAGTTTTCTTAGCAACCATTACCTCTGCCAGAAGAATTTCTGAGATTCAAACATTGTGCTCAAAACCTCCATACTTGATTTTCCATAAAGACAGGGTTACCTTACCAACCCATCATTTCTTCCAAAGGTGGTCTCAGAATGCAATATAAATCAGTCTACTAATTTTCCAGTATTCTTTCCCAAATTTTCTAACAAAGGAGAATAAGTGTTACATTTATTAGATGTTCATGGACAGTTGCATTTTTTACATACTTATTACTAAAAACATCAGAAATTCTGACCAATTATTCATTTCATATGCAGAACCAACAATGGGTAAACCAATTACCAAAGTTACTCTACCTAGATGGATTACGATTTGCATTTCCTTTGTGAATAACAAATTGGGCATTGCTCTGACAAAACCTGTTCGAGCGCATTCCACCAGATCCATGGCAACTTCCTCAGTTTTTCAATTCAGTGTGTCCATGAATGATATTTATGCAGCAGCTACTTGGGCTAATCCCCATACCTTTATTACGTATTACAAATTAGATCTGGTCTCCAGAGAAAGGTCATCTTTTGGTTCTGTGGTGCACAGGAATATCCTTCCTTGAGTCCACCCTGGAAATTAGGTAGCTGGGGACTCTGTCCCATCAATTGAGGACAGAATAAAAATTGACATCATCAGATAAAGAGATTATGTACTCACCACAAAGTTCTATCTGTGTTGTCCATTCTTCCGAAACTCTCCTCCCACCTACCTCCATCCTTAGAGGACCTGTATGTCATTATTTACATAAAACTCCAAATATAGCTTCTTGATGATGATTTCCATCATTTACTTTCTACTAAGGCGGCAACAAGATCTAAGGTGATTGGGTATGGTGCACTATGGGTAAGAGCGATGGTTACCATGAGCCGAGGGATCGGATCCGAACCAATCAGCTGAGGTAGAATGAAAATGGACAACACAGATGGAATGTTATAGTGAGGACATAACTTCTTTTTCATGTCAAATGACACCCAAGTATACAGCACAGTTCACAGTCTTACCCTGTGCACAAATTAGAGCAAAAGAATGTGGGCATTACAAATTCTGTGGTGTCTTCCGCGTTTATAGGTAGTTACCATGCTTACAGTCCAGAGAACCACTGAACAGCCTACCTCAAATTCCCAGTCCCTCTCTGATCCCTCAGTGTTCACCTTAATTTCTACCACCTTTTTTGTCTGGAAAAAAAAAGAAATGAAAATGTTCATAAATATTTACAAAGGACAAATGACAGCAAACTAGCTACAATCATTGCAGCATTTAAAATGAAAACATACAGACTGCCTTTTCCAACATGTAAACGACCATATTGCACCACTGGGTGAGAGAGAACACAAAATACACAGCCATACCTCTCAACTTCATAGAGCAAGAAATCTGGACAAAGGCCCAAAAATAGGAACAATTTTCAAATATTGCTCTTACAAACATCGAAAGTTGATAGAGTAGCAGGTTTTGCATTAGCATGAATTTTTTAAAAGGTATGCATTCTAAATCTCAGTTTTCTGTCATTATTTTCTGACTTCAGTCTTCAAAAATTTGGCAATGATTTGTGAGAAGACCACAATTTTTAAGAATAACAGGCCAAATATTAGGCAAAAATCTATACAGTTGAGAGGTATGTACACACAGCATGACTTTTCTTTACCTGTTAGGATAAATCTTCACAAAGCTGCACCACTGTCCAAAAATAGGGATACATTTTAAATATTGCTCTTATAAACCTGGAAAGCTGCTAGAACAGGACTTTTGTGCATGCATTTTCTGAAGGATATGAAGTCTGAAACTCAAATGCCTGTTAATATCTAGTGACTTTAAATCTCAGATCATAATTTGTCAGAAAACAGAAATTTTATGAGCGACAAATCAAAAATGTGGACACTGCAAAAATCTGGCTGAGGAATGCAACAAATCGGGAAGAAGAACACAAGAGATGTGTTGTTTGACTGAGTATTGTCTTGTTCTTTTATTATTTATTATTAAATATATTTAAACCTATCTTTGTGAGACATATTTAAGCTCAACATGTATATCTATTTAAAAAGTAAAGAAAGAAAAAGCCATGTTCCTGTGTGATGGAACAAATACGCAATAGTCCAATCAAAAACAAAAATATGTTCCAAACACTGAACCACCACAAAGGAGCTCAAATCCAAGTAGAAATCCAAATAAAGTCCAAATGAGATTCCACAGAAACTTTTCTGTGGAATCTCATTTGGACTTTATTTGGATTTCTACTTGGATTTGAGCTCCTTTGTGGTGGTTCAGTGTTTGTAATGTATATCTATTTGGTGACACTGTACAGGCTACTCCTAATAGCCTGGTGCTTGGTCCAAACTACCATTTGGATGATTAGTAACATTACACAGTAGGATTGGACACCCTTTGTTAAAGGCCTTATAGTAGCTGATAAGAGTGGTTGGTGGCAGTGATAACTACCTTATAGACTGGGCAGACGGGGGGCATAGCTAGCAAACCTGTGCCAGCCTTTCCCAGGAGTGTGTGCATGCATTTGTATATAAATCAAATCTCAAAGTGTGTGTCTCAGCTACTTGGGCAGGGACATGAAGCACTGGTTGGACAGAGAGGGTGCTGGAGGTTTTGGCTTGACCACTCAGCTGAGATCTCCGCCCTATAGCTGCACCACTGGGGAGTCATATTGGGGATCTTGAGAAAGAGGGAGAAACCAGCCCTAGACTGTGTGGTCTCTGTGTGCTCTTAAGGGAAACTGCACTATACTGTGTAAGTCTCATCCTCCCAGTGTGTACGTTCTCTAGCTGTTGCCAGTGGTGAGGATTGAGGCTCCTTGATTACTGGTCCAGTGCTTGGGCATCATATGTTAATTGGTAGGCAGTGGTGGGATATCCACATCACATATTAATTGGCTGACAAAGGTGGGATAGCCACATCACATATTAATTGGCTTGTAGTGGTGTGGATATTGAATTCCTGTAGCCTGTGTACAGTGGTCACTGAAGGTGTTTGTACTCCCAGTCAGCCACAGTAAACATTCAGAGTTCATATCACAATTGTTTTATTTATTTATTTTTTGTTAGCTTAGTTAGGCAGGGAGAGCAGGCAAGCATGTCAGCAGATGAGTATGGCAAGCTGACGAGGAGCCAGTTGGCTGAGATATGCCAGGCTAAAGGACTGGTGCATGCCAACCTGACTAAAGCAGACATGATTGCAGCTTTAGTCACAGCTGCTTTGCAGAATAGCAACCAGGAGGACAATCAGTCTGGCCTTCGAGATGTACAACTGTCAGAAAATGGACAGTACAACCTTTCCACAGAGGACTTAAAAATCTGTCTGGAGTTAGAGACTTGAGCTGCAGGCCAACCATTTTGAAATAGAAGCAGCAGAGAGACTGAGACATCTGAAGGCTGAGGAAAATGAGAAACTGCGATGCCTGGAAGCTGAGGAGAATGAGAGGCAGAAGCAACATGAAAAGGAGATGCTGACTCTTCCCCAGAGTCATGGAGGTAATGGGGAATGGAGAAACCAATCCCCAGAAGCAACAAAGGTCAGTAAATTTCTTCCACATTTACAGAGGGGGATAATTTTGATAGTTTCATTGATATGTTTGAAAGGGTATGTAAACAGTATAATGTTGACCAAGGCTCTGGGTACGGTTCCTGACTCCCTTACTCCATGGTAAAGCTGTAACTGTTATTTCTAAATTGTCTGATACTGATTGTTTAAATTATAATGTAAAGAACGGTCTTTTAGAATGTTTTAAGCCATCACCTGCAACTTATAGCAAAAGTTTCTTGAGCATAGATGTAAGGCAGATGAAAGTGTGTGTGAATATATTGCTGCATACATTGCTTAATTCAGCAATATATTCACACACACTTTCATCTGCCTTGCATAGATGCAAGGCAGATGAAAGTGTGTGTGAATATATTGCTGAATTAAGCACACATTTATTTTCATAGGTGGGTGAGTGAATGTCAGGTCACCACTTTTGAAGGGCTTGCAGACCATTTGGTGAGGCAACAAGCCCTTAGTACTTTGCCTGAGGACATGAGAATCTGGTTAGCTGATAGACAATGCACTACTGCAGATGAGTTGGGGGAGAGCCATACCTAGCAAGCAAGTCATCACTGCAAAGGAAAGGGACACCCAGTGTTGCTCATGAGTCTTAGGGAACTGCCCCAACAGAGTCCGCTGGTAGCAGGGGAAGCCACTACTCCAGGTTCATGTCCAGGACCAAGGGTTAAATGTTTTAAATAGAACCATTGGGGCCATGTAGCATGTAGATGTCCACAGAGGTAAGGTGGGGAATAAAAGGTGAGAGAGCAAGTAAGTGGGAATGACAAAATGCCAGCAGTAAGTTGTCTCGAGATAACAAGGGTACCAATCTACCACAAGAGGTTATATCCTGTCTTAGTGGAGGGGAAAGTGGCCACTGCTAACAGAGAGACAGCCTCTGACCTAACCATTGTGAAGCCTGCAATGGTTAAAGAGGAGCACTACTTGCTTGGACAGTCTACTCCAGTCAGAGGTTTAGGAGGGGACCCCATTCCAAATACCTTTGGCTAGGGTTCACCTCAACTGGTAGGGTGGAAAAGGAAGCTAGCAAGTAGGTATGTTTGAGGATATCCCTGCAGATGTGTCCTGATAGGGAATGATTTTGATAATGCAGTAGTGTGTGTGCATGCAGTTACATGCAGTCAGGCTTATATACAAGCATGTGGATCTGGTAGCCTGAGGGAGACCCAGACGACCGCACACTTGCAGCCAGGACTGGTGAGGTGGTTACTTCAGGGAAGGAGCTATGCTGTAGCAGTGGGACTGAAGGTGAGCCACAGCTGCTTGTGGGTACTGATGTTCCCTTGGACAGAGTGACTCCAAGGCAGAGGTGAGTAGTAGTACCCAGGCTGACAGTGAGGCACCACTGTCAGGGAATACCAGACTTCCTGTGGAAGGGGAGCTGGGAAGGGTTACTAAGAGAGAGCCGAGACAGCTTCAGCTCTCAGACCCTACATTACAAGGCCTATGAGAGGCAGCTAGTGAAGAACCTGATTTTCAAGGGAAGGGGGAATCTGTATACTGGAATAAAGGGTTACTGTATAGAGTGGACCCATGTGAAAGGGCTAGAGAGTGAGAGAATACAGCAGTTGATAGTGCCCAGAGCCTACCATCTGCCACTTCTAGCCATAACCCATGATATTCCCTTTGCAGGTCATATGGGCATAAAATGTACAAAGAGATGTATTATGCAGAACTTTCATTGGCCTGGAATTTCCAGAGATGTAACAGGGTACTGCAGGACCTGCAAGCAGTGCCAAAAGGTAGGCAAGGCAGGAGACAAGGTGAAAGCTCCTTTGGTACCTTTGCCTGTGATTGCGGAGACATTTCAGAGGGTGGCTATGGATATTGTGGGGCCTCTGAGTACCCCAAGTTCCACAAGGAAAAAATATGTCCTAGTGGTAGTAGATTATGCTACCAGATACCCTGAAGCAGTGGCTCTGTCCTCCATTGAGGCAGAAAAGGTGGCAAATGCTTTGTTAGAGATTTTCAGTGAGGTAGGTTTTCCAAAAGAAATACTGACTGACAGAGGTGCCAGTTTCATGTCAGACCTGCTGGCTTGTCTGTGGAAGCACTATGGGGTGAAGCACCTAAAGACCAACCCTACCATCCCCAGACTAATGGCCTTGTTGAGAGGTTAAATTTTATACTCAAGATGATGTTACAGGCATTTGCAGACCAATTCAAGAGGGAGTGGGACAAATATTTGCCCCATCTGTTTGCTTACAGAGAGGTTCCCCAGGAATCCACAGGGTTTTCACCCTTTGAGTTGTTGTATTGGCACAGGGTGAAGAGACCTCTGTATTTGATTCAAGATTAGTGGGAGGGTCAGTGTGAATCTCACAAGAAGTATGTTGTGGCATATGTCCTAAACTTCAGGACAAGGCTCAGGGAACTCATGGGCTTGGCCCAGGAGAACCTGGCAGAAGCCCAACAGCAAAATAAGGTCTGGTATGACAGGAATGCTTGAGCGAGAGAGTATGCTGCAGCTTGGGAGAGACCCTACAAGGTAGTAAGGAAGGTCAGTGATGTTAACTACATGGTAGAACTGCTAGGCAGGAGCACAAATTGTACCATGTTAACATGATGAAACCTTGCCATGATAGGGAGTCCTTGTGCTGAGTATTTGCAGTGGATGGCAGGAGGAGTCTGAGGGGGATCTGGCGACTGATCTCCTTAGTAAGGCTCAGACTGACATCTCAGTGGAAGGGGTAGTAATGTCCGAGCAGCTATCCCCTACCCAGGTTTGAGAAATCCAAGCAGAGTTACAGGTGTTTGAGGGCATGTTCACTGGGAAACCTGGGTGCACCCACCTGGTGCAGCAGCATGTGGATACAGTACCCCAAAGGCCTGTTAAGCAAGCCCCCTTATAGGGTGTCTGAGAGAGTCAGACTCTGAGGGAGGAGATATAGGAAATGTTGACACTAGGGGTAATTCAGGAGTCCAGCAGTCCCTGGGGCTCCCCAGTGGTGCTGGTTCCAAAGAAGGATGGCAGCACCAGGTTCTGTGTGGACTACAGGAAACTAAATAGTCACACAGTGTCAGATGCTTACCTCATGCCTAAGATAGATGAAGCCCTAGAGCCGCTGGGTGGGGCTAAGTATCTTACCACCATTGATTTTACCAAGGGTTATTGGCAGCTACCCTATATTCCCAGTGCTAGAGAGAGGTCAGCCTTCGTGACTCCATTTGGCTTGTATGAGTTCACAAAGATGCCCTTGGGGATGAAAAATTGCCCCAGCAACTTTCCAGAGGCTGGTAGATTGTATCCTAGCAGGAGCTTTTGCCCTTGCTTACCTAGATGATATTGCCATCTACAGCCATTCCTGGCAAGACCAATTTCAGCATGTCAGGGAGGTGCTGGGCAGAATGCAGAGTGCAGGGTTGACCATTAAGCCCAGTAAGTTTCAGGTGAGTATGGCAGAGGTATCCTACCTGGGACATAGAGTGGGGAGTGGTAAGATCAGGCCAGAATCTGCCAAAGTAGATGCCATTCAGGCATGGCCTGCCCATTACCAAAAAGCAGGTGAAGGCATTCTTAGGGACAGCACGGTACTACAGAGAGTTTTCCCACTTATAGTACCATAGCTGCTCCCCTCACAGACCTGAAAAGGAAAAACAAAACAGGGCCGATAAGGTAGTGTGGACCCCAGCACATGAGCAGATATTCCAGAAGCTTAAAGGAGCTTTGAGAGGACCCCCTGTATTAGCCAGTCAAGATTACAGCAAAGAATTTGTTGTGCAGGTGGATGCTTCAAACCAATGGATGGGGGCTGTACTTAGCCAGGTTTCCTCAGAGGGAGAAGAGCACCCAGTGGTATATCTCAATTGTAGGCTCCATCCCAGAGAGGAATGCTATGCAGCTGTAGAAAAGGAATGCCTAGCTATAGTGTGGGCACTGCAGAAACTTCAGCCTTATCTGTATGGAAGGAAATTCACGTAGTTATAGACCACAATCTCTTAACATGGCTACATCGAGCCAGCCAGCAAAATGCCAAGTTACTAAGGCAGAGCCTAGGGTTGCAAGCATATGATATAACAGTGCAGCACCGCAGTGGGGTTAGCAGTGTCAACGCAGATGGACTCTAAAGACAAGGATTGGGGTAAGGTATTCCCAGATAGGCTCAACCCTCTCAAGCAATATTTCTCAAGGGTCACTTGAAAAACTAGCTTGAGTTTTCGGGGAGGAAGAAATGTCATCCTGCCAGTCCAGCTATCTGGAATTTTCTAAATAATTTTGTGTCATTTGTGAATATTGATATGATTTATACAGAACTACATGTTATGTACTGAGCTTAAAGAATGTAACCACAGCATACCCTGCTGGAACATAGAAGATTAACTTGTAAAACTTAAGAATAGTTGAAGTTAAGTTACTTTATAGCTGGGCCATAAACAAAAGAAGTTGTCTCTCAGTTTCAGTTCAGTAGCCAACACAATGTCTAGAGCTAGAAGTTTTTTGTATTTTCTTGGATATATTTATTTATTTTATTTGACATTTGTTAACCAGGATGGTCCAAGTGGGCAAAACCCTTTTTCAGTGGAGTCTCGGGGAGAAAATCTCCACATAACAGTAATAATAAAATGAAATATGTTACAGTATAAATATATGCAGGGAATTTAACAATATCAGCAACAATAGTAAAATTAAACAAAAGTAAAATTTAAAAAGATAAATAATTGCTAGGTTTCAAATGAAAAAGCATTTTATTGTTTTACGACTTCCAAGATCTGCAAAGATCTGAGAGATATGTATTTCTCTCACAAAGATCTTAAATTCTGTTAAGTTTCTGTTTAGCCTGGGAACTGAAGTCAGGTGACAGAGCGATGTCATTCAAGCTGGCCCAGCAGTAATGTTTGATATTAATTTAAGAACTCTGTCAGAGAGAGATTGTGTATTTTGTCTTAGACCTACCCAAGAACATCCACTCATCATCATCTGCCCTTGCCTGGCTGTATGTAAGCTTTAGCAGACATGTCCAACATGTGACCCCTGACCTCTAACTGTAACATTGATATACACATGCCCCAAAACAGTTTTATTGTTTTGTGTTTTTTATGCCCGTGACCTATGTGCCCATGCACCAAAGCACCATTCTACTTTTGTTTTTTTTTGCACCAAAGTAGGATCTGTGTGTTCCCGCCGTTATTTCATGCCAAAGAATCAGTGTGTGTTCTCGCTGAAGAGGGACTCATGTATGGATTTGCCGTCATTGCCTTTGAAAGGGGCAGCACTTACCTGTGTTAATAGGTAAGTACGGAGTGAATGAGTGAGTACATGCATGAAAGCAGAATGTTTGTGTATGTGAAAGTAGGTGTGTGTGTGTGTGTGTGTGTGTGTGTGTGTGCATGACAGAGAGACAGAGAGAGAGACATGCACAAAGAGGCTAATGATGATCACTCTACCTACTGAACACAAATAAGTTAGCTCACAAATATATCGTACATTAAAAGTACACTTTCATTAAATTGTGGTTTTCCTGACAGAGTGTTGTATTGAATATGAAATCATACCTCTCGACTTATTTGGATTTTAACTTCATCTTCCAATTTGTGTCTTTTGCTTAGGAAATAAAATTAGTCATCCAAGGTAATGCAGTTCCAGGGATTAAGAATGAGACAGCAGCCTAGGGTTAATGGGTCAGTAGTGGATTGACTTTGTGGGACTGTAACATATAAAGTTGAATTGTTTTTTTTGCAAACAAAAAAGCACCCAGTACTGTTTTGTCATTGGTGGGTTCTAAGCAGTGGCAGATTGGACAACAATAAGTATAGCTTTGGTGGATCATCAATACTGGCAAATCAGGTGGGCACACTGTCATTTTTTAAATGTTGTGGGTTTTAGTGTGCATGTGTGTGTGTGTGTGTGTGTGTGTGTGTGTGTGTGTGTGTGTGTGTGTGTGTGTGTGTGTGTGTGTTTGTGTGTTGGGAGGGCTGCAACAGTAGATGATTATTAAAGACAGACTTATGGACTGTGGAGAATGTTTCTTTGTTTCAAAACCTGATACTTGGATACTAGGCATGCCAAAAGCAGATTTTTTTAAGCCATAGCTTCTTGGCATTTACAGTGGATGGATATTTATATTTAATGGACAATGCTAGCAGTATGAGTGTGGTCCTGTAGGGATCTGGGGGATGCCAATTCTACCACTGCCAATGTCTTGTAAAGTGACCTGGAAATGGATATTGGTATGTTACTGAAAAAAATACAGTAAGTGGGCTTAGAAATATAGTTTAATTAAACAAAGTGCACTTGCAATTTGCAGGCCATAATTTAATTTATTTCAGGTAGTCCAGATCCTGGTAGATTGTATCCCATTAGACTTAATTAGGGAGAGCTATCATTCCTGGGAAATATACAGCCCTAGTTTCAATGAAAACTCTGTGGTTGTTTGCAGGTAGGAAGTTGCAGGATGTGGATGCAATGTGTGTTGTTTATTATTTTTAATGCATTTGTCATTTCAAAGCATGGTTTTCTTTGTTGCAAAAGAAGGCAGGGTTGAATGAGCCATATAATGCTTAACTGACAATGATGGGATAGAAAGATTATAAGTGATGTATAATGTTTGCAGCTACAGTTGTTTCAATGGTGTCTATGATACATAACTATTTTTGGGCCTGTGTCCCACTTTTCTTTTTCTCCAGATTTCTTGCTCTAAGATTGAGAGGTATGGTTCCATACTAAATCAGAAGGTTGTATTTACCTTGGAAGACTTTTCAGCATAATTATGAGAAACAGAGCCTTTTTATTATCTTTGCTTACTTCCAATATAAACTGCCATGTAACCTTGCAAATAACCTTCTTATTAAGCTACTTTAACTCTTTTGGAATTGACAAGTATGCTTCATTGGATCGGACGTAAGCATAGAGTGCTAATGTGACAGCTCAGTAAACAGTCTGTGAATAACTTCTGCACAAATTAAAATGTCTGAATGTCAAATGGCTTTAGATTGGAGGGAAGTTACATATTTACACTAGTATGTAGTATGATCTTAGAGAGTTTATGGATTTCTTATTGATTTGGTGGTGGGAAATTGGATGGATGAGTCCATTTCTAGTATGATTTATTTTTTCAGATATTTTTACAATTTCATTCAGTGAGTGTGTCGTGATTACTGAGGTTGCCTATTTTAGAAGTAGGGGCTCCTTTTGTGTGTGTGTGAGAGAGAGATTTAATATATCTTTATTTATTAATATATTTGCTTGGTCTGAAAAGCTATGGAAAGGATCATCATGGACCTCATAAATAAAGATATTGGGGACCTACAGACACTGGATCCTACCCAGTTCTTGTTTGGTATATATTTCTCGGAGGTACAGGCCAACATGGAAGGACTGTGGCTGACCAAGTTCACAGATGACTGCAAACTGGGTGCCATAATCGACTCTCCAGCCAACACAAGCATCCTCCAAAAGTGCCTCATAGAAACAGACAACTGGTGCCAGAGCCATGGCCTCAAGCTAAACGCCAAAAAGTGTATAGTCATCCCCTTTGGCAAAAACAAAGTGCCCACAAATTACCACATAGGTGGTAATCCATTAAGTACAGAAGAAGTAATTAGGGACCTGGGGACCCAAGTGGATAGCAATCTCTCATTTGACAACTACATGGCCAAAGTGGTTAGAAAAACATTTTGTATAGCCCACCTAATCATGAAGGGATTCACATCTAGATCAGGGGAGGTCATCGTGCCTCTTTACTCATCCCTCATCAGGCCCATAATTGAGTACAATGCCCCTTTTGGGATGTACCTTACCAGACACCTGCAGCAACTGGAAAGACCTCAAAAGTACCTCACCAAGAGGATCAAAGGGCTCAAACAGATGCCATATGCTGCCCGGTTAAAGAAACTCCAGCTCTACTCAGTAGCATTCCGCCTGCTCAGAGGCGATTTGTGCCTGACGTATAAAGCCATGTCCAACCCTGAATTAATGGACATGCTGCACCTCAGAAAATCCAAATCCCATCCAGCCACGCGCTCGAGAGACTTGAACCTCAGCACTGAAATAAATAGGACATGCTGGAGGGACAGATTCATAACCCAGAGACTCCCTTCACTCTGGAATAAAATCCCAGTCCAGGTTAGGCAGAGTCCCTCATTGACTCTCTTCAAGAGGAATCTTGATGACTGGATGGGAGATCGTAGGTTTACCCCGGGTATCACTTCTGTGTCACTGTTAGACAGAGGCACAGTATACTAACCTCGAAAAAGGGCATAGCAAAATTAATTTAAAATGGGTGGTGAAAGCCAAACACACTCTGGCTAGGCTTATAAATGCCCTAGGGCAGATAGCCTAGTATGAACCTATATGTATACTGAATATATTTTTGCAAATGGAATTCTTAGTTAAATAGGCCCCTCTTCTTGGGCAAGTAGACTTGAGTAACCAATATTAGATGTTAGCCATCCAACTAGGAAAGTTTAGCATGTGGATTTTCCATCTGGTTTGATGAAGGCTATGCTACTTACTCAAGGAGTACATTTATGGCTATCCATCCAGTTGTCATGTTGCTGAACTACATTGTTTGATAATGAGAGGAGCTTTTTACAGAAGTTGAAGTTTTTGTATCAAGAACCTGTCCATACAGAGTGGCTTGTTTATGTTGCAGTGAAGGCTGTGGTCTTTGTAGTGAGCGTTTTAAGTATAACCAGTGTTTCTGAGGTGGAGGAAATCTCTTAAGGCAGGATCTTTCTTATCCTGAAAAGCAAGCCAGTGATGAAATTTATAGGGGCCAGTGAGAGAGAGAGAGGAAAGCAAGAAGCTTTTTAGTCTGTTTGGATAACTAAGTGAACTTAGTCCTTTGACCTTTTTTGTCAGAAATGGTTGTAGTCTTTCTTTTGGCAGGGTGTTTTGCTGAGGCACATGCCAAAAGGGGCTTTGCACTAAGTAATGGCTGTTATAAAGGAAGAATATGGGGTTATGACCACCTTGTCCCTGGATGAGATACTCTTAATAATGAGGTGGGCCATGTAAAAAGCTTTCCATACAACGGAGACAACATGGTGGTCAAAAGTCATATTTCTATCAACCTGGGTGCCCAAACACCTCACAACTGATTGCATACTTACAACATTGTTATTAATGTGATAATTTCTGGGGACATCACTCTCCCCAAAGGGGATGATGATGATGCATTTTTGGCATTTAGCTTGAGGCCATGTTTCTGGCACCAGTCATTTTTTTGGGTGAGACCCTCTTGTAGCTTATTTAGAATAGTTTTATTAAGTCAGTAATGTGAATTCTTTACTTTATTGCAAATTTGTCGGCTTATTTTTGTGGATTATAGTATTGTAGGACTGCTAATGTTGACATTTTACGTAGTTGGACTGTTGGAGTGGTTTTCCCAGTGAGAAATGCTAGTGCTGTAGTGAATATCTGTTTATTTGTAAAAAAAAAAAAAAAAATATATATATATATATATATATATATATATATATATATAAACTAAGATGTTAGAGTTAACTGTTAGATTAGAATGAGAATTAGAATTTTAAGGCAAATATTAGGCATTTACTACATTTATTCATTGTTCGAATGCACCTACAGTACAGCCAGGAGGTCGACTTTGGTCGCCTGCGGCAACAAAAGAGTTAACTATATGATATATTTTATATGCAGCCCCAAGACAATTTCTGTTCACTCAATGTGGCCCCGGCAAGCCAAAAGGTTGGACACCCCTGCTTTAGGGCATACTATCTCTTTTAGATATAGATAGGACTATAGTAAAGATTAGTTTAGATGTTTTCTGTATTTGTTTGAGACTGTCCTGCAATGTTGTTTTAAAATATTTCCTGTGATTTTGAACTCTGAAGTTACTGTGTTGTTTGACCGAGTATTGTCTAGTTCTTTTATTATTTATTATTAAATATATTTAAACCTATCTTGTGGCTGATATTTGTGAGACATATTTACGCTCAGAGTACTTGCATATCTATTTGGTGACACTGTACAGGCCACTCCTAATAGCCTGGCGCTTGGTCCAAACTACCATTTGGATTATTAGTAACATTACACAGTAGGATTGGACTCCCTTTGTTAAGGGCCTCGTAGTAGCTGATGAGTGGTTTGTGGCAGTGATAACTACCTTATAGACTGGGCAGAAGGGGGCATAGCTAGTAAACCTGTACCAGCCTTTCCCAGGTGTGTGTGTGTGTTTGTTTGTGTATATAAATCAAATCTGAAAAAAACAGAGGTATCAAGGAATCTAGGGAGTTATTCCTGGATCCAACATGGGTTGTGAGTATTGCTCCCCTAGTATCAAACTTGGTATCTGATGCTTTCTGTTACCAGTGAAGTCTAGTTGTTTTTCTGGAGCAGTCATCCTTGTTTACAATCTCACCCTTTATCAGAGAGCTTTTCATAGGCCATCCAGGCCACCCTCAGTGGCCTCTCAGGTGTCAGGCCTCTCCAAGGCTAATGTGAATAGAATGATGCAGAAATACTTGGGGTGTGATCTAGATGGAGGTCCTTCCAGCTTTGGGGGTACCTGGACCAAGGCCCTTCCACTCTTCACAGATCAGGTTGGTATTGGATTTGAGCACTTTCTGTGGTGTCTCTTTGTCAGAGTCTGTAGACTGGATGCCTTCAACTCCAGTGTCCCTCACCCACTTAACTGTCTGTGAGTGATGGTTGGGATTGATTCACTGTTTGATCTATTCATTCTGTGCTTCAGCACTTGATAGCTGGGCACTGGTGTCTGCATCAGAACACAGCCAGGATGCATCTCATGAGGATGTCTTATGTTTCCTCAGATACCAAGTAAACTACTGCAGAACTGTCTTCAGCCCTTGAGGCATTTGCGAAGTTTCTCTCTCAAGAGAATAGGTGACCCACTCTCTTTCAGATCCATCCAAACCCTTCTGGTGTCTGCAGCATTAGTCCAACATCATCATATTCCTTCAGGGCAGCTTCAAGGCAATTTCTATGATCAATGCTACTTTTGTCTTTTCCTGGACCACTATATCCGATGCTAGAAAACCGGATATAGTGGTCTAGGAAAAGAAGACAAAAGTAGCATTGATCATTGAAATTGCCACACCCAGTGACTACAGTGTCCTGCACACAGAGAGGTACAAAGTTATAAAATATCAGGATTTGCAAGCAGAAATGAGAGCAATGTGGAAGAAAGATACACAACTAGTGCCAATAGTAGTAGGATCAGGTCTATATTATATCTTTGAAGAGTCAGTTCAGCAAATGGCATTTTACACTGAAATGCCATTCAGCGAACTGTTCATAGTGAGATCACGGTACAGTGAAGCTCAGAAAATTTGCCCTTTCCTCACTGTAGAGCGATCTCAGAGTTGGTATATATAATTAGCAGGGGTGTGGGGGGTGCAGCCCCCCACAAGAGCGAGTTCGCTGAACGGCATTTCTATGTAAAATGTTGTTCACTGAACTGACTCTTCAAGGATATAATATAGACCCGTAGGAGCAACGGGTCTTATAAAAAGAGTCTAAAATCTTATTTAGATATGCTATCAATACATGTAACTCCATATGAATTACAAGGGTCGTCATTACTGGGCACATTGCTGGTGCTGCGAAGAGCACTTTTGGCTGACATCAAATAGTGAAACAATGCTAATTTCATGAACTTTAATTGTGCTTTGACTTAGGAATGGGGTCCATTCCCATTATGGTATTAGAAACCCAAAAGATTTGGAAAAATTAAAAAGGCAGCTAGCTTCAAAAGGCCTCAGCAGAGCTCGTAAGGTGAGTTCCCCTTTGGCTTCTGATTCTTCCCCTGGATTATCCCCATGGAAGAGCACAAAGCATTAATTTGAAAGAAAGCATTTGGACTATCCTCAGGAAGTCTCACATCTATTTTGATGAAGGGAAAATGTTCCCAGGGTCTTCTTTTGAAGACTTTCCTTTGTGGACTTCCTGGAGTTGCCTGGGCAAAGGTGGGGCTGGTACACAGCCATCCCTCCCAGGAGGAATCTGTTTCTCAAGGACTTGGAAGCTAGCTCATCTACTTCTGGATGGTCCCCCCTGTAAACAAACTTACAGACTTGGTGTCCCAGTGGACATGGAAGGAGCTGGATGGGACCCCATTCCCTGCAAGCCCGGTTCTGGTTTCACCCCATGACAAGCCACACTGGAGCAAGCGGCCTGCAGTAAATGCCATTGATGGCAGTGGTCATGGAGAAAACCCTTGCTCTGTCCACCCCCCCCCCCCCCGAACAGAGTCTTTGGCCCTGGACAGATTTCTAAAGCGTGTTTATAGATCCACAACATATACATTGTGTGCCTAATTACCTTACCATTTAATGAGATTTTAGAGGGACTTCTCGAAAGAGCTTTCCACGTCCCCCTCAAGTACTATGATCATGAAATCTCAAATGATGGATTTGCAGTTGGCAGCCATCCATTCTGTTGCAAATGTCTATGCACCTGTTGTCCAGTGTGGCACATAGCACGTTTAGAGCAGCAGGCACTAAAATTGCCATACACAGACATCCTTGGATCCATCTCTGTAATACTGTGGAGAGCTACAAAACATCCTTTTAGAATGGCCTTTATTGAAGAGTACACCCTTTTTTGGACCAAGGTCAAAGCTGTGCTTACCAGGAGTGAGTAAGACTGCAAAACTGTCTGCAGACTGTATCTGCTTCTCCACCCCAGCAGTCTTTTTTCCCAGAACCATAAAGGTAGAAAGCAATGTATGGTTCTGCAAGTCTGAGTTTTGCGAGGGGCACTCCTGTTACAGCCCCCCCCCTCCCTGGGCAGAGGAACTTATGAACTCCATTCACTGACAAGCTCAGCACTCTTGAACAATTGCCTTATTCTCACAAGTGGCAATTAGGACAGTGGGGGTGCTTATCTCTGCACCTTCACAACTGGTTGGCCATTGCTATTAATTTGTGAGGAGTCACCTGAAGATTTTAAATTCTTTCTTTATCTTAAAAAAATGTCACAGCAGCCTAAGAAAGTGCAAAGCTGCTAGTCAAACTATCCATCTAAGAGGTCCCACCAGACCAGCAGGCATCCAGAAACTACTCGATTCTTTTTGATTCTGAAGAAAAATTTGGACCGCAGGCCGATTCTGGCCCTTAGTCAGTTAAACCAGTTTGAACAGACTACTTTCCAGAAGGTCACAATTAAGTCCATATTATCTCTTCTGAGGAAGGATGATGTGCTCAAAGGACAACCAGGATGCCTTCTACCACATCATGATAGCAAGGCTGTCCAGAATGATGTTCTTCGTGTTTCACTGTTGCAGTCATTACATTTGGGGTAATCTGCTGGCAGGTTGCTCTGTCGGCCTGAATTCCAAAATCTTGGGTCCTGCGTCGGTTGCTGTCTCCTCATCCATGATGTCAGGTCATCAGGGGTATAAAACAAGCAGCTGACGCCATTTTCTTCAGTCTTTCTTGCCGCACGGTGCCCGAAGCAGAAGCATTTTGCAAGTGCCAGTTGGCCGACTCCTGAAATATTCGAGTTCGAGTTTCAGAACAGAAGTCTTCACTAAAGCTAAGTACCCCGTTGGGGAAACTTTTTTCTTGCTCCATACTGATGTCAGAAAAAGTTAATAATTGTATTACTTGTGGGAAGCAAATACCTCAAGGATTTCCATTTATACTGTATTCCTTGCCTAGGCCCAAATCACAACGTGCCTGGCTATCGGTTTTGTGCTAGATTTAATCAAAGCACTATTAAGTGTCTGTATATTTTGCCTCGAAGTATTTTGGAAACAGATTTAACTACCCAGAAATGTCGGATAGCAATCCAACTACTGGAGTACATAAAAAACGCAAAGAAAAGGACAGAGAGAGACAGTCGAGGTCCAAAACCGACGAAGAAGCTTCTCCAAAGCCAGTCGCCGGTACTCAGTGAGGTGCCTTCACAGCCCCTGATATCCGCTACTTTCGAGTCACAGGCCGCTACTGACACCCATGTGGAGTCCGGCATGCCGCGAGATGCTCAAAGTATTGGACCCACGGATGTATCTCCCTCGGAAGGGTCCGGAGCCGCTGAGCAGGCACCAGCTTCTGAGGGTGTATTCAGGCCTCAACATCTTCATATCAAACCGATGACAGCTGCAAAACCAAAGACAAAGCAACTTCTAAAACTAAATAAAACGATGCATGAGCCACGTGCACAGGCCTCTATGCCTAAAAAACAGATGATCAAAATGGCTGAAGACCTTATTACCTTGATTCAGATAAGAGGCCTAGGCAAGACACTGATTATGAATCTTCAGATCAGGTTTCTATTTTTTCTGATTCCTCTTCTTATAAGGAATTATCTATACCTCCCTATGAGGATTCTGATGCAGAGGAGTCTATACCATCTGCATCACCTCCTGAGGATTATTAATTTGGAGAAACCTTGCATACTTTGAGGGAGCATTTTCATTGGGAGAGTCAAGATTTCTCAGAATCAAAAAAGGCTCAGGGATTTCCTCCTTCACCCTCAGCACAGGCCTTTAGCCATAACCCCTGTTTTAGACATTGTGGATGATGTGTTTTCGGAGTCAAGCTTGACCCCTGACTCCTTACCTCCGGCTCCCAGCAAGCCTGACCGATATTATAGGGTCCCTGACTCGCACAAATTTTTATTTAGAAACCCTGCTGCTGATCCTGAAACTATTTCACAGGGTCCAAAGGGAGTTAAGGCCTCAACAGCAAAAAATCCTACCCCCTCTGACAGAGATTCAAGGGCACTGGATAGATGGGGAAAAAAGGTTTATACATCTGCAACCTTGGCAATTAGGGCCTTAAACTGCCAGTTTCATATGCTCAAGTATCAACAACATGTTATGGGATTGCTAAAACAGAACATTATGTTGATTTCTGAATGTGCAGAAAATAAAGAATTGCAGGAATTATTGCATGCAGCTGAACAGGTTGGAAAGCATACTTTGCAATGTGGTTTTGATTCCTTAGAGGCCTCCTGCAGGGCTGCAGTTACTGGATCTGTAATTAGGAGGCATGCCTGGCTAAAGGAACACAATTTGCCTGATCATTTTAAAGCTAAATTACTATATGCACCTTTACAGCATGATACCTTGTTTGGTATTAAGGCAGAAGAGGTTTTAAAGAAAATGGAAGACAAAGCTAAATCTATGCAAACTGCAAAAGACTTCTTACAAGTACAGCCACCAAAATTCAGTAGACACTGGCCTACAAAAAATTGGTCCTTTCCTGTGTCAGACAGAGCTCAAAGGTGCAAATCCAGATGCCCCAAGGGTTCCAGATACCAGGCACAGGATTCATACAGGTCAAAGCAATGGAGCGCTTCTAACTCCAAATCTGGAGGAGATAAAGCGCAAACCTACAGAAAACAGTCCCAACGACTTCCCTCTGCCTTCACCAATCTTTTGGCAGCACCCTTAGGGGGAAAATTAGCACTTTTTGCCAAAAGCTGGCAGTTAATAACCTAGGACAAGTGGGTGCTAAACATAGTATCAGAGGGATACAGATTCCATTTCCATACTCTGCCAATGGCAAACGGTTGGCCAGATCTGCCAAAAAATCAATGGGCAGAGGCACAGAAACAGGTTACATCCCTCATGGATATGGGGGCCAGTCAGCCAGTACCAGAACAGGAAAAAGGACAAGGTTTTTACTCGACTGTTCTTGGTACCCAGAAAGGACAAGACCTGGCAGCCAATACTGGATTTATCGATTTTGAACACATACCTGGACATTCCAAAATTCAAAATGCTGACTTTGCAGCAGCTTCTGCCCATGCTGGGCAAGAATGCTTGGCTGGTGACATTAGACCTAAAAGAGGCATACCTGCATGTCCCAATAAGACAGTCATGCAGAAGATACCTCAGATTCAAGGCTGGCTTAATGCATTACCAATTCTCTGCACTGCCCTTTGGCTTATCTACTACGCCCAGGGTCTTTACAAAGTGCCTAGCACCAGTAATTGCATTTTGCAGACAAAGAAGTATTCAAATATATCCTTACATGGACGACTGTCTCATTCAAGCAGAGAACAAGGACATTCTTCTTCAACACCTGGCGTTTGTAAAAAGGCTTCTAACATGCCTAGGGTACACAATAAACAAAAATAAATCACAACTGGTACCCTCTCAAAAGATAACATTCCTGGGTGCAAGCTTGAATACAACTGCCCAGATGGCTTACCTCAAGCTAGACAAGCAAAGGCAACTGACTACTTACTTCAAACTGATGGCAACAAAAACCCAGTTATCTGCAAGATAAATTCTGCAGGCTTTGGGCTTCATGGCATCCGGCATCCTACTGATTCCATATGCAAGACTGCATATGGGGAAACTTCAATAGTACCTAAAAAGTTTATGGAGTCAACATTGTCACAGTCTGGAAACATTGATTCCTCTCATTCCCTGCCTACAACAAGAGTTTCTATGGTGGGCAAAGGCATGTCACCAAAACATGGGACGGGCCTTCACTCTACTCCCTGCCAGCCAAACCTTAACAACAGATGCATCAGATTATGCCTGGGGGGCCCACATGACGAGAAGATGCATTCAGGGCATATGGACCCCAAAACAAATGCATCTACATATCAACCAGAAAGAGATGCTAGCTGTTCAAAATGCCCTGACAGCCTTCAAGGACTTACTTCATCCAGGACAACTGCTGATAAAGACGGACAACACCACGGTCATGTGGTATATAAACAAGCAGAGGGGCACACACTCATACCCCCTTTGCAGATTAGCCATGGCACTGTGGGACACAGCTTTGACTTGCCAAATACATCTTCAAGCTCAATTCCTGCCATAAAAACAAAATACTCTGAAGACGATTTAAGCAGAAACCTTATGGATCCTCACGAGTGGAAACTAAATCCACAAGTCTTTAGTATGATAAAGAAATGGGGGTGCCCAGACATAGATCTATTTGCCTCCCCTCAAAATTATCAATTGAAAAGATTCTGCACAAGGACTTATCACAGACAAGCATGGAAAGTGGACGCCCTAACCTTCAGTTGGAAAAACCTATCAGTTTACGCCTTTCTTCCACTGCCTCCTCTTCTCAAGGTCCTCCTAAAAGTCAGACAAGAGAAACCAAAGATAATACTAATTGCCCCGGACTGGCCCCGCCAATACTGGTACCCAATCCTAAGGAGCTTGTCTCAATACCCAGCTTGGACCTTACCTCAAAGACCTCAACTACTGTCCCAGCAAAAACAATCAGATCCTGCACAACCAACTCCAGACACTGAACCTGGCAGCATGGCTGATCATGTAGTTATACAAACAACATCTCTCAGTAAAGCTGTGATGGATGTCATTTTGGAAGCCAGAAGGCCTAGTACTAGAAAATCTTATGCTGATAAATGGAAGAGATTATGTGCTTGAAATCAAGTACAAGGATCTGATACAGCAGAACCAAATATTCCTTATATATTACAATACTTGACTGAGATGCTTGACAAAAGGCCTATCTTTCTCATCAATTAAAATCCATGCTTCTGCCATTTCGGCTCATTACAATACAGATCCACCAATATTTTCTCATTCTTTACTAAATCAGTATCTTAGAGGAGCCAAAAATTTAAGGCCTCCTAGAAGATCACCAATACCTGCATGGGACCTCAATTATGTGTTGGAAAAGCTCACCCTGCCTCCATTTGAACCAGCTGCTACTGCTGATATAAAGTTCTTATCATGGAAAACAGCTCTGCTACTAGCAATTACTTCTGCAAGAAGAGTCACAGAGCTACAGGCCCTCATGGCAGTAGAGCCTTTTATCATATTTTACCCAGACAGGGTGTCTCTGAGGACAAATCCAACATTTATTCCTAAGGTGGTTTCCAGTGTGGCTCTTAACCAAACTATTCATCTGCCAACCTTTTATCCAAATCTGCAGAACAAGGGGAGAGAATTCTGCATTCCTTGGACGTACACAGACAGCTAAGATTATACTTGAGCAGGACTAAAGCTCCAAGAAAAACTGACCAATTACTAGTGACATATGCTGCAGGATCAGAAGGAAAGGCTATTTCAAAGCAGACTATTTCAAAGTGGATAAGCCACTGCATTTGTTTCTGCTACCATGGTAAACCTGTGCCCAAGGGCATTAGGTCTCATTCCACCAGAGCTGCAGCTACTTCAGCAGCCTTTCTCAGAGGAGTACCAACCAAAGACATTCTAGAGGCTGCTACTTTGAGTTCTGTTTACACCTTTACAAAGCATTATCATTTGCCTCTCTACTCTAAGTCCAGGGCAGGCTTTGCCACTGCAGTTCTGCAGGGCCTTATAGCCACACCTAATGCTGTTTAGCTCCAGCCTCCCAACCATTTATTTTATTTTACATTTGTTGACCGGGCTAGTCTATCTGGATATACGTCCATTTTCAGTAGAGGCCCGGGGAGAAAAGCCCCAGTGATTGTTACATGGTTTAGGAAGGTGTTACAATAGAAGTAATAACAAATATAAAGCTAACAGTAAACATAGTATTTTTTTTTCTACAGGAAATTGCAAATTACAGTCTTAAAACCAAAAAATACATAAACTACAACCTACGTGATGTGCATATCGCAATAATCATTACAATGCAAAGAATCAAAACATAAATTTTATAAGAGGAATGCTAAAGTGTAATGAGAGGTAAAGAAAAGCTGAAAGGGGTATAGAGAAGAAGAAAAGTAAAGAAAAAAGAAAACAGAGTAAGTCTAGTTAGTACAAGGACATAGCCATTTTATTGAGGTACTGTCTAGATGCGTCTAAAAAGTGGGGGAGAGGTCTGGGATGAGGTATCTGAGGGTTGATTATTCCATATTTTCCAACAAAGTTGGAGAACAGGCAGTCCCCTGTTGAGTTATATGGTATAGTAGGGAAAAAATAGGGAAGAAGGCAAGAAAAGAAATAGTTAGTCTGGGTTACTACAGGGGCATAGCCATTTTTTATTGAGATACAGTTTTAGATTCCTTTTAAAAAGTGGGAGAGAAGTCAGAGATGAGATATCCGAGGGCACTTTATTCCATATTTTTCCAACAGAGTTTGAGAACAGGCAGTCACCTGCAGAGTTATTAGATATGGTTGTTTTGATCAATAGTTTGTTTGAAGAGCATAGATGTTTCTGATTATAATAAGGTGTGATGTGGCAAGGGAGTATTGGAGTTTTGGTGGGTTGGTGCAGGGTTTTGTGGGCTATTATGAGTTGTTGAAGTTCGAGCTGATTAGGAAGTTCTAGCCAACCTAGTTGTTTTAGGTTCAGGCAGTGATGGGTTCTAAAAGGGGATCCTGTAGCAAATCTAGCAATGGTATTGTAAGATGTTACTAGTTTATTGAGGGTTTTTTTTGATAGATTGGTGTATATGGGGGAAGCATAGAGTAAAGTAGAAATTAGGTGAGTTCTGGCTAAAGTAGTTCTTGCAAGTGGAGTAAGAAAGGGTTTGATTCTGTATAGGGTTCTTATTTTTTTGTTCACTGATTTTATTGTAGTGTTGATATGATTGTCAAAGTTTAGATTGCTGTCCATTGTTATTCCTAATAATTTTGTGGTAGCGTCAGGAGAAATGATAGTACTGTTATTGGAACTGATAGTGAAGTGTAAGGGGATGTGCCTTCGGGTTGGTGCGAAGAGAAGCAGTTTAGTTTTCTTGGGGTTAAGTAGCAGGCAGCGATGAGCGAACCATTGTTCTACAGTGTTAAAGGCTTTTTGGGTAAGAGACTGGAGTTCTGTTTGAGAGGTAGATGTACAGATAATAGTAGAATCATCTGCATACTGAATACAGATAGTATTTGGGATAGCTGATTGCAGGTCGTTGATAAAGATGGAAAAAAGAAGTGGGCCTAAGATGGAGCCTTGTGGCACCCCTAGAGAGATGGGAAGATGATCAGATAGTGAATTTGTCCAGAGTACCGCCTGCTGTCGGTTTTCTAGGTAAGATTTAAACCAAGTTATGGAAGAAGGATCAAGTGAAAGAGAAGTCAGAATGTGCAGAAGTAGTTGGTGGTTAACCATGTCAAAGGCTTTAGATAAGTCGTTGAAGAGTGCAGATGAAAGACTATTTTTGTTGCGATTAAAGTTGGAGTTTGTAAATGAGAGCAGTGCAGTGGTGGTATTGTGAGAAGGTCTAAAACCATGCTGACAATTAGCTAGTAAGTTGTTTTGTAGAAGGTGGTTTAGTAGTTGTTTATGGATACATTTTTCCATAATTTTAGCAATAGGGGATAATAGTGCTATGGGACGATAGTTAGAGAAGTCATTAGAGTTTCCCCCTTTATGTAGTGGGATGATATGAGATATCTTCCAGATTGAAGGGTTAGCTCCTTCATTAATAGATCTGTTTATCAGAATAGAAATGGGATAGGCAATGGCTTTAGCTCCTATTTGCAGGAACTCAGCAGGAAGTTTGTCTGTGGAGGGGGTGGTAGGTTTAAGTTTTTGGAGTAAGGATGATATAAAGGAAGTAGGAATAGGTAGTAGATGAAATGGGGGGGGGGTGGATTTGCAGAAGATGGAAGTAGCTCAGAGGTATCAGGAGATAGGTGACCAACAAGAGTTTGAATAGTATTTGTGAAGAAAGAGTTGAAGGCATTAGCTGTTTGTGTGGGATTGTCCGGGTTAGAGTCTTGTGGGTCGGGTGTGATAGATTGGCCTGGGGATAGAAGATTATTAATGCTGGTCCAGAATTTTTTAGGTTCCTTGTTGGATGTTTGTTGTAGATGAAGGTAGTACTTTTTGTCTGTCAGGATGGCTTTTTTTGTGCTGTTTTTACATTCTCTAAAGGTTTGACGGTCGGCCAGGTTCTTAGTGGTACGCCATTTTGCCCAGGATTTGTTTCTGATAATGATTTTTTGTCTAGTATTGTTGGTCAGCCAGGGGGCTGGTTTGGCTTTGGTTCTGATAGTACGTATCTGTGCGTACTGGTCAAGAATAGCTAAGAATGTGGAACTGAAGTACTGTACTGCATCATTAAGAGGGAGAAATTTTAGAGGAGACCAATTACATTGTCTCAGTTCTGTCTGAAAGCATTCTGAGTTAAATTGCTTTTTTGAACGTAATGTTCTGAATGTGTTTGGGAAATTAGATTGGTTTTATGTCTAATAATATATGTTAGAATGGTCACTAAGCTTTGGGATTCTACCCAAATGTAAAGACTGCAACAGTGAAACATGAAGAACATAGTAAATTGTGTACACTTACCATAAATGTAGATGTTTGAGTATTCACTATTGCAGTCCAGGTTACCCGCCCGCCCACCCCCCTTTCATTCTGGAGTTTATCTTTCCTTCTCTATCTTCTACAACCTATGTGGTGTATTTGCTTGTAGATGAAGGTAAAGTTTTATATTGATGCATACATATTTTTGCTACCAAGACTTTGAAATTCAGGCCGACTAAGGGCAACCTGCCAGCAGATTACCTCAAATGTAATGACTGCAACAGTGAATACACTCGAACATCTACATTTATGGTAAGGGTACATAATTGTACTTTCCTTTGCTTTGAGCAGTGAGCCTATAAATTTCAATTCAGAGTGCTGCCCTTTTGACTCTCTACACCCTCCAGGTGTTCATGTGCATGGCAGTGGGAGTGGCACATCTCGGGCTGCATGAACTCTGGGTGTTCGCTTGTTTAAATGACACTCTCATAACTGTTGCCATGAGGGATCTGTTAATCCAAGCCAGGGACTTTTTGCTCCAGTTGTGTCCAAACCTAGGAATTGTAAACAACCCAGAGAAGTCCAGGCTAACACCAGTACAAACCATAGCATTCATTCGATACCACCTCTATATAAGACTTCCAGTTTCAAGTTTAGTCTTTCTGTGCCAACAAGTTTCGCAGGTCCTATTTCACCAAAATCCCCCCAGTGAGATCCATCTTACATCTCTTAAGCTCTATCACAGTATCCATCACTTTTGTTCCACACATCAGATTCTATATTGGGGGTGTTACTGTGGACTCTTACAGTCCAATGATCTGTTCTTCATCTCATCCACTCTGCATTCAAACTCACAGGGATTTGAAGACTGTGTATTTAGTGGTAGCAAAATTCCATACTCGTTTCTTTCAGTTGGTCTTTCATTCTTCCTCTCCCAGGAGCCACTGTGACCAGATTCATCCCTTCTGAGGTGTGGGGGCATTTCAAAGGTAAGGCAGTCCAGAGTATGCAGTCTGTGGCAGAGACCAATCTTCACATCAGTGTACTGGACATAAGGGTAATCTTAGCATTGCAGGTCTTCCAAGGACTTCCACCACACAGGTCTAATCTCTGTCCAACACAGTAGAAAGCACTCTGCACGTACGACAATGCAAGGCTGAGCCAAATCCTGAAGTGAACACGAATAGCCAGCATGTGGGAAAAAAGGCACAAAGAACCAAAAAATGTTTGGATTAAGCCAAAAGGCTAAACCCTTTTATTGTTCATACCAGTTACGGCTGCAAAGCCTTAATCAGTGGAAAAACCAACTGATGAAGGCTTTGCAGCCAAAACCAGTATGGACAATAAAAGGGTTTAGCCTTTTGGCTTAATCCAAATGTTTTTTGGTTATTTTTGCCTTTTTTCCCACATGCTGGCTATTCGTGTTCTAATCTCTGTCCAGACCATCAGTATGTTAGTCTAGTACATTAAACAAGGAGGAACATTTTTTACCATTTGGGAGGCAGTGTCTGGCAGTATGAGTGGTTCTTCCCTACATTTTCAGATTGCAACACATATCCCAGAGAAATCCAGTGTATTGGTGGACAAGTTGAGGAGGTTGATTCTTCTGCTGGAGTGGTCCCTCAGGCTGTGGCTTCCATAATATTCAATCACTGGGGCCTTCTTGCTGTGACGTTTCTGCAGCCCTTTTCAACATTAAATGCAGGAACTACTTTTTCGTAATTCCCCAAGAGTGGCAGTCCCCAAGGGATGCTTTGGTCCACACTTCGCCCCTGGATCTCCTCTACTGTTATTCTACTACTCCACGTTTAAAAAATTCCTGCAGAAAATGGCCTGGTACAAGGCAAAAGTGATTCTCATTACCCCCTTTTGGCCTCAACAGATTTGCTTCCCCTTCCTCTGGCCTCATCTGGTACACTCACCCTGAGTGCTGGATTCCCTTCCAAATCTGATGTCACCTGCCTGGCAAGTTTCACTCGGACATCATATCCATTAATCTGGCCATTTGGTTTCTCCACTTCTAGTGATGGCCAAAAGTGCCAGGCTTTTGTCCAGTGTTTGCATATTCTTGGAAGCCTTCCACAAGGAAAATTTGTGGGAAAGATTCTGCTTTTATCATAATTTCTAGATTCTCACAGATCTTTTTCATGCAAGTTCTAGCAACTCCACAATTAAAGTGCAACTGGCAGGTATTTTACGCTTTCTCATAAACAGAGTTTATTTGACACCTGTTGTGCCTTTCAAGCTTTCTGAGGCCTTTGAAGGAGTACTTATTTCCCCTGCAGCCTCCTCTAGGGACACTATTCCACCTTGAGGTATTACTGTGTTACTACAGGTCTTGACAAAACCTCTTTTGAACCTGCATCTACTGACTTGAAATTCCTGTCTTTGCCACCAAGAAGAGAGTTTGTCATTAGCTCAGCAAGGAGGATTTCAGAATTGCAAGCCTGGTCTTTTAAACCACCATATCTGGCCTTTCATGAAGATAGGATTTGTTCAGAGGGACACCCTAACTTCCTTCCCAAGGCTGCCTCTGAGACTGCTGTGAATTAGGCTATTCCTCTTCCTTTGTTTTTCTCCAGCTTCCCAAACAAGGGTGAATATTTCCATTTGTTGGATGTTTGTGGTTTCTGTACATTATACCAAGGACCTCAAGAAGTCTAACTTTGTCTTCATAAAGCTAAACTAGGAATCAGTGCCTCCAAGGTCACATTGTCCAGGTGGTTGTCCAATTGCATTATGGTTGTCTATAGAGACTAAGGACTGTCCCTACCTAACCATCATAAAGCACATTCAATTTGAGCAGTAGCATCCTCTACTGCTTTCTCTTCTAGAGTCCCTGTTGATGACTTTTGTGCTGTGGTTTGGTCTACAGTGCAGCTCATTACAAGCTGGAACTGCAGTCTAAATCTGGGTCTTCATTTGGCTCCACCATCCTCCAAATCATCCTTCCAGAAGTCCTCCCAGGATTTGCAGTAGCTGAGGACTCTCTTCCATTGGTTGAGACAGACAGTGGATACAGACGTTATGTACTTGCCATAATGCTAGATTCATGTTGTACTTGCCATAATGCTAGATCCATGTTGTCTTCTGTCAGTCTAAACCTTTCCACCCTTCATCCTCCATCTAAATCGTCACTCTCTCGGGATTTCTACTGACTGTATTAGACCTTTTTGGAGCAATGCCTTACCATTCTTGATTTTATTCCAGTCCTTTTTGCTTATTTAGCAGAAGTTGAGCAATTTGCCACAATGCATGGACAGCTAAATGTGGGAGGAAACTGTAATGTGTTAATGTATGTCATATACATTGATACAGAAGAAACTGTCACTCGACAATAACACACAAGCATGATAGCTACATGGTATGCATGCACAAGAGTGCATATACAAGTCCAATCAATTATATGGCAATCAGCATATTGGCAGCATAACACAAGTGGAGCACACAGACAGTACTTACGGAGGGACCAGACTGGTGGGGCTGAGACCCCTGAATGACCTCATGAGCTGTCTCCCTGAATTAATTGTGCATAGCCTGTGGCATATCCTGAGAAACTGTCCCTATAATATCCCTCATCTGTGTTCGGAATACACTGTTCACAACCTCCCGGATCTCTTCTTGATAATCATCTTGAATCCGGGCCTGGCATTATCTCCTCTGGGCTGCAGACATGATGGCTCAGCCAGGAGTTGGACCAGCTTCCTCATCGTTGTCATCATTGTCATCTGATAGAATATCCATGGGTCTCATGCTCTGTCAAGATTAATTGCAAAACACAACAGAAAAGAAAACAAATGTCCATCATGCAGAACATTCCCATGAAGAGCATAACAGAACTTAATATGAAAATGAAAATTTACACAGGAACTGGCACACCCATTATGGACAGAGGAACCTTGTAAATGCCTAGCCTTCAATGTCCTATTTGTAAACAGGATGTCAGTATTGTTTTGTAAAAAGTTGTATAGGCTGAGAGACACCTAGCCAGGTCATCAGCCTTGTAAAACTGTATGAATGTTTAAGTCTAGACACTGTACTTTCAGCATGTAATGATTTTTATAAACACTCACCAAATGTAATTGCTAAAATGAGGAGAAAGTGATGACAAAATTGTAGACAACAGACAAGCCACATGGCAAACATCTCATAGGTGTGTACCAGGCTAATGGCCCTGGAGCCTTTACAATCCTAGGCCATAGAAGTGCCCTGGCATCATGCTGCCCGATGTTAGTTCCCAGTGCCTCTATCAAGTAGAGCCACTGGAGTGATCCCTGGGGTGAACTTTCTATTACCCATCCACATATCAAAATTCCTCTTGGAGAGGGACAGTAAGGTGCTCTGCTTGACATGTATGGGAAGTCTATTCCAGAGCATGGGCAGTCTCTGGGTGAGGAACCTGTCCCTCCAACATGTTCTGTTGATTGTGGTAATGAGATTGACTCTGGAGCATGTGGTACGGAGGGATTGGGATTTCTTTAGATGTAGCATTTCTGACAGAGCTGGGTCAGACATGGCTTTGTAAGTCAAGCAGAGATTGCCTCTAGGTAGGCAATATGAGACAGAGAATAGCTGGAGTTTTTTGTCTCTGTCCGTGTAGGACATGTTTAATGCTTAGGGTCCCCTTCGTGAGGTACTTCTGTGGCCTCTCCATCTGTTGCAGGTGTCTAGTGAGGTACATGCCAAATGGGGAATTATACTTGATGATTGGTGTAATGAGGGAAGAGTAGAGAGAGATGATGATCTCATTCTTCCTGGATGCAAAACACTTGGTAATGAGATGTGCCACATAGAAGAACTTTCTGACCACAGTGGCAATGTGGTGGCTGAAGGAGAGGTTGCTGTCAACCTGCGTCCCCAGATCTGTTATAATGCCTTCAGTGTTCAGTGGGCTCCCATCGATGTAATTAGTGAGAACTGAGTTTTTACCAAATGGGATATTGCATTTTTTGGCGTTAAGCTTAAGGCCATGGTTTTGACACTAGTCATTGGTCTCAGTGAGGCCTTTCTGTAGGATGTCTGCATCACTTGGGGAGTTAATAATGGCTCCCAGCTTGCAGTCGTCTGCGAGCATGGTCAGCCAGAGAGCCCCTTTGTGTTGGCCTGGACTTTTGAGAAGTAGATGCTGAACATGAGAGGACCCAGGACCGATCCCTGTGGGACTCCACTTGTGACTGGTCGGCAGTCTGAGTCCGCTACTTTCACACTGTGTGTTTTATCTGTGAGCCAATTTGCAACCTACCTAGTGATACACAGGTTGATGCCTAGTTTGGTGAGTTTATCAATAATTCCCAAGTGAGGATGGTATCAAAGGCCTTGGCCAGATCGAGGTAGACTGTATGCACTGCCTTTCCTTCATCCATAGCCCTGGTGACTGACTCAAAGAAGTCAACCAGGTTGAGCAGGCATGATCTCCCTTTCACAAAGCCAAATTGTGTGGGATCTAGAGTTTGGAGATTTCCTATATCTTTGTTAATCAGGTCCATGATGATGCACTCCATAGCTTTAAATATCAGACTCATTAGGCTAATGGGGCGATAAGTCCCAGGGTCTGTAGTCACTCCCCCTTTATGGAGAGGGATAACTGTATCAGTGCGCCATTTGGTAGGGACAAAGCCTGAGGTGAGGCTGTGACTGAGCAGGGCACACAGATGTGGTGCCAGTTCACTTTGTAGTTCATGTAGAACACAGGCAGGGATATTATCGGGTCCCATGGAAGCTGTATTCTTGTCCTTGGACAATGCATCTTTAACCTGTGCTGCAGTAATACTGGGTGCCTAGCATTCTTCCTGTATTGTAATTGGTCCCTTAGGTAATATAGGAGGTACCATTGTGCAGTAACTCAGAGCAAATCTGGGTATTGCCGTGGAGGTTCTGGATATAACTATAGAAGGCTTTGTGATTGTTTTTAGTGTCTGACGCAATTCTGCTTTCATAGCTGGCTTTGGAGGATTTGATGAGGGATCTCAACTTTTTGTTGAGACTAATAAAGTTTTTCCAATATTGGGACTTCACTTTTTTCTGCAACAGTTTCTTCCTTCTGTTGAGTTTAATGGCAGGGAACCACCAGATTGGCTTCCTTTTTTTGGGGGGAGAGCATCTTGGTTCTGTTGGTTATGGCTAGTTCCATGCATTTGTGTACATGTTCGTACAGTGCATTGGTGTATGATTTGGCAGTCATGCAGCTATTTTCCATTGGCATGGGGGCCTTGAAGTTAGCCACCTATGTTTTTAGGAGCCCAAAGTAAACTTTGGAGAAGTTTTTCAAGGTGGTTACCTTTGCGGGGGGGTGTGGGTGAGATGTGGATTTCCATGGTGATTAGTTTATAGTTGGATCGGACCAGGGAGGGATTGACTATTGGTGTAGAGCAATGGTCGCCCATGTTAGTAATAACCAGGTCAAGGATGTTGCTTCCTCTAGTGGGGGTCAGAATGAGCTGGTCCAGGGCATTGGAATTGATGAATTCCAGGAAGCTTTGGGCCAGTGTATTGTTGCTTGAGTAGTTTTCCCAGTTGATGGAGGGGTAGTTGAAGTCTCCTAATATGAATGTTGGGTTGGACCTTGATAGATTCCAGGGTGTTCAGGAATGTGGAGTGAATGTCTAGGGACATGGTTGGGGACCTATAGCAGATTATGACCTGGATCGCCATCTTACCCAATGTAAGTTGTACCTGAAGTATCTCAGATGCGTTATGCTGTGCCAGTAGTCTGGAGATGTGCATATCCTTTATGAATATGGAGACATCATCACCTTTGGAGATTCAGTCCATGTTTCAGGGCCAAAAGGTACAGAATGAGTTATATTGCCTGGTAGCGCAGTGGTGCTTTCTGCCACTTTAAACCAGGTCTCCGTTACAGCACAAATATTGATGTTCTCCATTTTGAGGAGTGCTTTGAGCTTGTGCATCTTGAGATTTAGACTTCTAGCATTGAGCAGCATGACCCTCAGACTGCATTTATTTATAGCAGTTACAGTGGTAATTTGGTCTTTGGAACAGTGCCTAAAAAGGCACTATAGGTGTGGCAAGAGCCTTAGCCAGTACCCGAAAACCCAGGGGTGACAGGCAACATGATAATTGGCTGAGCACACATCAATATAATTAATACAACAGTAACATTTGTTATATGTTCAATCACCACAGCTTGCGACATATGAGCATTTAATGTATGTTGTACTAACAGTATTATGTGTCAAACTGTATGCATTATCTAGCTACAATTAGTACCAGTCAGTAGCCTGCAAAATACAAACATCCTGATGATGCTTGTTAATTATAAATGGCTGCAAAGAAATGTCTATCTACATAAGTGTCAGTAAATCTAGGCCATGACTGTGTTTTAACAAAAGTACCAAAGGTGTTGTAGGCAGATGCGATACCAATGTTACACTTCAGGGTGTGCTGATAATGAACTGCTGCAAAGAAATGTCTATCTGCATAAGTGTTAGTGATTCTTGGGTGGGGTGCCTTCTGTGCTGAGTCTGCATGTCCTCCCCCTGGTTGCTTGGGTTTCCTGCGGGTGTTCTAGTTTCCTCCCACACTCCAAAGACATGCAGTATGTGTATTGGACACACTAAATTGGCCATAGATGTTAGTTTTGCGTGTGAAATTGTGGTGTGGAAGAACTACCACAGCAGGGCTAGCCACCCGGTAGTGTAAACCTTGGTTCTAGATGATTGTCACTGTTGAAATGACACCCTGACCCCATGAGCAAAAATGAGAAAAAGGGATTGTGGATCAATATGTGTCAGCAAATCTAGTCTACAAGTATGTTGTAACAAAACCACCCAAAGTGTTGTAGGCAGATGCAATACCAATGTTGAACTGAAGGGCATGCCACACAGTCGGCAAACGGCAGTGCAAACACTGACACAGCAGACACTCAAGGCATACCACACAGCTAACACTGACACAGCAGACACTTAAGGCATACCACACAGCAAACACTGACACAGCAGACACTCAAGGCATACCACACAGCAAATACTGACACAGCAGACACTCATTCAGGCTGTGAATAGGCAGGCTATGTACAACAGATCAGTCACTGAAAAACACAGCTACACACACAAGTATGCCAAACCATGTATTATACACAGCAGTTAAAGCACTAAGACTTGCATGCAAAACATCCACCTTAAAATATGTGTTACAGATACACCAACCCGCTGTTATTTAAATTGTGGGGTATAATTCAAAAACTGTTGCCTGTTTATGGATCCTGAGATTTTTTGACACTTTCTGTAAGTTGTTCAATTGTTACCTTCTATAGTATTTTCATGTGAAATGCATGCAGACTCCTGTGGCATAACCCTGTTGTCTTTAGACCTACATTCAACATATATGTATTGTGAGGAGTCATGAACTGTAAAGATGTTACAAATTATCTTCATTTTACAAATGTTATGTATGAAGGCATTTTTACTTTTTACATGTCACGTTTGTATCTGTCACAGAGTGTTATACAGACCTTTGCACTGTACAAGAATGAGTACTGTTCATGTTGACATATGCTGTCCACAGACTCAACTGCATAAATGGGCTCACAGAGGAATATTAGCATGTGCATATCACTGTCTTTCAGATGGCCAACCATCCGAGGGTTGACAACTTCTCCCCCCAGGAAAATGAAATCATCATTGATGCTCTCTGGCAACATAGTCAGAGACACCATGGCCATTCTAGAGATACAGTTTGGAGACATGAAATGTGGACCGACCTCACCAACATGATAAATGCAGTTGGAGCTCATAACTGATACCTTGATGATGCTTGTAGATGACTCTGCTCAGACATGATCCTTCATGCAGCCACTAGATTAAGACGTTATGAGAGATTGATGGATGCCATTGGTGGTGGATCACCATTGACCCCAATAATGACATCACAATGTTTCTGGCCTCATGCATACAGCAAGAGGGGAGCTATGCATACCTGGGAGTGGCATTGAAGCTGGAGTTCCAGGACGAACATGTATGACTTTCTTTTCGTAACATGGCTTGATATACAGACAATCACTGCATATTTCTGTAGCATGCATGTTCATGTATTATTTTTGATTTACAGCAGCAGAGCTGAACCATGCACACACATCTACACATGGTTAGGATGATGAACGTAAGTTTAATGACATGTATTCATACAACTGAAGTACAGACAGAGCAGTTCAGATAGCATGGCTGATGCTGTTTGCATTAATATTCATAGGTCCATCTACTTAGAGATGAAACCAGGGAATGGCTGGTGAGTGTCTCCATACTGTTACTGTGGCCACTATCTGGCCTCAGCCTCATTTCATGGCACTTCTGTTTACTGTCATATTGTTATTTCCCTCACATCATACACTACAGGTACATCCAGAGAGGGCCCAAGCTGTGCAGGTTCAAGTTCAGACAGACCAGGTATGTTACAGCAAAACTGTTATAGCTTGCATCAGTGTATCACACACGATGCATGACATTTATGTCAATATTTTTCAACATAGGCCCATCTGGTGTATAGGTGCAATGTCCATCTCATGAGTATCTGCAGCCCCTATTACTATGTTGTGTATGTGTTGCTGTCAGTATTGTTCTTGATAAACACATGACTGTGCTGTCTTTCTGTTTACTTTCTCACTGTACTGTGGATCCTGCAGTGCGAAAGTAAACACATGACTGTGCTGTCTTTCTGTTTACTTTCTCACTGCAGGATCCACAGTACAACCCACGATATCTCCACAGTAGAAGTCTGTCAGTGGTATGCTACTAACTGTTTCATATTTGTCATTGCTGTTAATCCTGTTTTTGTCCTCCATTAATACCACATCCTAATTCCTAGGCCAGTCTGCATCAACCTCGTCAACTGAACGTATGAGTAGTATGTGCAGGCCAAACCATGTTTACATGGTTAATTGAGGCAATGATGTGATCACTAATGCTGTTTTTTCCCCTGAGAGTTGAAGTTCATCCCTCTTCAACAGCACCATCTTCCTTGTAACCTAATTATTTACTCTATATATATATATATATATATATATATATATATATATATATATATATATATATATATATATATATTCTGTGAAACATACAGTAGACCTCATGTAAAGTCATTATCTGTAACATTACAGAGAGAGGGTTTACTATGAGAGGGTTTAGTATTAAATTATCATCACTCACCTTGATGTATACTAAAATGTTGAACGATATCTGTCCAAATAATGAGATGCTTGAGTTGTATGTCCGAAGTTAAAAATGAAAGAACGGCCTATTCGCACATTTAAATGGTGCACAAACATATTCTCGATTAACATGCGTCGAAAATGTGTGTAATGTATGTTTTCATTCCCAATAGCAATAAATAACGTGGTGTATAAGTAATACACGGTGGATTAGTAACAGTATATACATCTACATGCAATAATATTTCTCAATGTTCATTTAGAAGAGAGGTTCTTGTCTCAGAATTGAACTGCATCTTTTTTAAAACTTTTGCTAAATTCTAGAACAACTGACCTATTGAATGAATGTGAAATTGAAAGAATATATGGATATTTGAAAATATAGTATGGTTTAACAAGTTATAATAGCTTTGTCAAAGACCTTTAGTCTGAAGTATGAAAATGAAAGGCAATGTATTTGTCACATTAACAAAAAATATTACCAAAATCCAGTAGCACCACCAAGGAACGCTCCAGTACACAAATTAGAAGAAAACAAAAAAGGAGCGTAACACCATAGACATAAAACTGGAACTTTAATACAACAAAAACAAGAACAGCATAAGCGCTTTCGGCATGTGCCTTCCTCAGATCCTGAAAACAATTCCTACACACAACTATTTAACAACCAGCTAACCAATCTAGTTAAAAGGCAATTAAAAAATGAGGCAATGAAACATGGCAACACTTACTCCTCATTTGCATAGTGCACTTGTAACAAAAACATGCTTTAAAATAACTTATACCCAAGCTTAGAAGAAAACTGCATTTTGTTAAAGACAATCAGCATAGCATGCTAAAACTTATAGTAAATAAATAAAACACTGCTGTCATAACTATTACACAGCTTGTAAATCTGTTAAAACTCAGAGCTCATAATGTTAACATATCAGGTTCACAACCATAATATTAAAGAAGCAACAGTCACAGACTGATGTACAACAAACAAATAACTATTGCATAAAAGTCTGATGAACACTCAGAATTCATACTATGAACAAAATAGACACAAAACTCACCCAAAATAAAAGCATGCATAAACACCTATTCTATAGAAAGTGTACAGAAGGAATATTACAAAGCTGACATCTGTAACAGACAGATAGGAAGTAAAAAAATAAAAAAAATATATATTTAATGAGCTTCCTTAATGGCAAAAAGTCAATCTTTGTTCCTTCAGGAATGGTTTAAGTGGAACAACACCTTTAAGCCCTGGGAAACAATCAGCCCTTAAGTCCATTATCCATTTAGATTCTTCCATTTCTGTTTGATTTGTCACATCCCCTTCTCTTATAGTTGGATGAACCATTGCAAGGACCATAAATTTAAATGTATGGGTGGCATTATCTTGAATATGAGCATGCAATGCATTCGTAACAACCTTAATGCATATATCAGATTGGTGCTTAAAGATTCTTTCTTTTAGCATCCTATTCGTTTTGCCCACATAGAAACATGGGCAAAAAGTACAGGTAGCAACATATACCACATTCTTAATATTACAGTTGGCATTTCCAAAAAACTGGTATGTCCTCCCTGTAACTGGATGTGTAAAAACATTACTGGTATTGATAACAGTATAGGCTTTACAACTGCCACATTTTAGTGTGCCAGAACGTGTATGTTCATTCTTTTTGGCTTTGCAGCTTTTATTGCAAAGCAACCTCTTTAGATTTTTCTTGTTCTTAAAACTAAAATGAGGTGTAGTCCTAGAGGCGGCTCGTGGCATCGGACTGCAGCCCCCTCAGCTAAAAAAAGAAAAATTACCTTTTTGTTGTGTACAGTGTGACAGAGTGAGACTATTATTTTTTTGGTTTACTTTGGTCTCCGAGTCCATGACTCGGCAAGTATGCGCATGCGCACTTCAACCGACTCTGGTTGCGGCGGTTTTAAATAAAGATTTTTTTTTTTGGTTTTTATTGCAGCCCGGTGGACTAATTAAGGCATCATTGTGATGCCCAGCAGTCTATGCGGTTCCAAACCGCATAGAATTAAAAGGGGCTTGGACTGCGACTTCCGCAGGCACGTACATGACGTGCTTGCTGGGCTAACTGCTGCTGATTGGTTGTCGCTCTCTTCCTGGGCTTTATGTGCTGGGAAAAGAGCGAGAATCAAACAGTAAGTCAGTTGTGTTGTGGATTGATTCAGAGTCAGTCACAGAGGAAGCATTTAAAGTTAATTTGCCATTGGATTTTTATTTATTTTTTTTTTTTTGGGCTGCCTATATTTTGCTGAAGAAGAACAGAAGAAGAACTGAAGAAAGAAGTAGTAGAAGAAGAAAGAAGTTAGAAGAAGAAGTCGGAAGAACAGAGTGAAGGTGCAGAAGTATACCAAGTAAGTAGGAAGGGTAAGCTAAACGGCAGGGAAATATAGATATGGTTGCTTGGAATAAGCCATATTTTATTGCAAAGTCTTTTCCATAACGAGTAGTGTTGTGGGTTAAAGATCATAGACAGTAGCAGCAATACCAGTTTGTGTATGTACATATTCAACTGTCAACTGTTCAAATGGTATGAATGCAAGCAAAATAGCTCAAAAATTCACTTTTTGAATTTTGCCAGTGTATGCATGAACAAGATAACTGTACAGAGGGGATTGGGAATTTGTCTTTGTTTTCCCCACTGTTGTGCAATCTCAGAGTTGGCATATATAAGTTGCAGAGGGTGTGGATGCAAAAAAATAATTTACTTTTTTTAGTAATAGGTTCATAGGTACTAGGTTAGCTACCCTTGTGGGCCATTTATACCTAGCCAATTTGTCCCTGGTGAGCATCAAATCCTGATTCTCTTGTTTGTAGGATGAATGCCTTCATCATTATATCAGCTTTAAAACCAAATAAAAAGAATCATTCAACCAGGTGGAATTTGAACCCACAAACCCTAGCTTCAGATGCTGATGCTTTATCCATTAGGCTACTGAGCCCTTTCATCTTTCTTTTTTCAGTTGTATTAAAGTTTTTTTTTTATTTTAATATTTTTGGTCAAGCTTCTGATCGTTCAACATCTGACAAAGACTCATGACACACACTCCTCTGGAATATCCAGGAGAAAGTTTGTGGTTTCAGCTAATATGGCAGGACAGATTTAACAGACAGACATGCACAAGCCGCACATCTATGCAGTTCAGTCAGGTTCATACTAAAACCCATCCTTTTTGGGTGTTACCTTTGCCGACTCCTCTTTGTGTACTTATAACTCTCCCCAGGAGAAGTCAGAAAATAAAGACATAGGACCCAGGAGTACATGAACCAAAGTTCTCAATTGGATTATGCAGCTAGATTTAATTAGATCAGAGCCACGACTGTGGAAGAGGATCTGGCATAATGTAACTTATAATGTTGGTAACTAGGATATTTTTAGCCACATGAAGTAGCATCAAGTATGTACAACTAGTGAGGCTTTACTCCTAGCCATGTTCTGCTCCTTTACCCTTTTTATGTCAGACAGTGAATGATGGGAGTTCTGTTAGATGGTGGTAATATTTAATTATTGAGTATCAATAGAAATATCCCCCTGCTTGGGAATACTTCAGCTGAGATCATCAGAGTAACATTGGGCTTTAAAGGGTTATAATAGACAGACCTTTCCCTTGTTTGGAAAATATTAGGTTCACTCAACTGCTGACTGTTGGATTTTTCATAAGAACAGCAAAAAATCAGGACAGGTTCATAACTTCAGCTGAAGGAGTAACAAGTTTGTCCCAGAAAGCATTTCAGCATGAAAACTGGTGCTGCATATAATTGTAGAATGCATTCCAGCAGGAAAGCTGGTGTTAAACCTAGTCTCAAAATGCATTTCATCATGACAGCTGGTTCTTACCTAATATTTCCACACAGTAGCTAGTATGTGCCAGTAACATTACCAAAATACAGGGCAAGCAGATCGCAAAAATGCTATAAAAAGGTACTGAAAAACTACCAGTGATATGGGCAGAATGAAATAATAACAGCAACAACACTAAAACTCACATCTTAGCATGAAATCAATATTTTACACTTGTGAAGAAAGAAGCAGCGTTTTATACATGATATAGAAGCAATGAAGAGTATATTAATTCATTGTTTGTTTCTTGACCAATTTAACTTTCATGAGTCTAAAGATGCAGTTTTAGAAATGCTGTATCTTGATGCACAAGCAGTAAGTGGTTATAACTGATTGTTTAATTCTTAGTGACATCTTTATGTACTACAATAATTTACAATAATGTGTATGTACCCAGACAGGTGAAACTGTATTAAGTGTTTTATACTATCACAAGAGACACCTGCTTAAATATATATAAAGTGTGTGTGTGTGTCTGCAATGGCAGGCCAGTCTGGAGACGTGTGTGCGTATGTATGTGAAATGCCCCAGCTGTTTCATGGTAGTGGCTAGACAATAAGGCTTGAACCCTGTACCTTGGGCCCAAGTGACAAGAGCCTGAATTCCCTACCCACCACCATTTCTAAAGCATTTGCAGATTTTTGCCTCGTATTTGTTCTGTTCCTCATAAAATCTGTGGTTTCTGTATTTTTGTTACTTAACACAGACAGTAGTGCAGTGGTAGCAGTGTTGCCTGACTTGTCTAGTTTGAGTCTTGGTTGGGGTGCCTTCTGTGTGGAGTCTGCATGTCCTCCCTGTGTTTGTGTGGGTTTGCTCTGGTGTCCTCAATGGATATTTGTCCCTATTTTTTGGACTGTATTCCGCTATTAATGGCTTCATCCAGGTTTTTTGTGCCAAGGTTGAGAGCTATGGTGATAACTGAACTCACTGAATATGTTTGGGGGCTGTATTCCCCCATTATTGGCTTTGTGCAGGTGTTTTGTGCTAAGATGTTGATAGCTATGGTGAGAACTGAATTCACTAAATGATAGCCATTTAAGTTTCAGTCTTCCTTTCTGTCATAAAAATAGATTATTTGGCATAGTGGTATGTTGCTCTGGCTGTTTTGCACAGGGTCCTGGGTTCAATACTTGACAGTGAAATGTATGGTGGTAACATCATTTTATTTTAACAACTTTCCAACATTATGCAAGCAATGTTTAAAATGTGTCCCTGGTTTTTGGGCTTTTGTCTTCCCCCAAATAAATTCTGGCTTTGTCCAGATTTCTTGTGCTGCAAAGTTCAGAGATACAGCTGAGTGTCGATTTGATTTTACAAGCAGCTGAGAGCTGCAGGGGAACAAAAGTTTAGTGCTGCTTATGCCGAGTCTGCTTACATTGTAAAAAGCACAACAGGTAGTGTACTTGCTTTTGATGCAGAAGGCTATGGGTTCTACTCCCTCAGTAGGTAGATGCATTGCTGATGCTGTACTCTGTTGTAAAGGGGATGGATGCTGCAGTCCTCTTTGGCGGAGATACCTAGTAACTATGAACCTGTTATCAGTTTGCCATCCATTCCTTATTGTGATATTACTAGCATTATAATTTTTTTAATGCAACATAAGCAATTTATTCCTCAAGGGCAACAGGCACTTTATTTGTAGATGAAACAATGACATATAAAGTTGTTTGCTAGCAGTAACCTCTTCATTAGATTAGATTTCTTTAATGTGGAATTATTTAGATGACTTTTACTTCTTCAGAGATCGTGCATATTTACTGATACTGGTGGACTGTTGAAGTTTGAGTAGACTTTTATGATGGAAATGTTCTGAATTGGGCAGTTTTGTCATTATTGGTGCATGCATTTTGTTTCATTGTTTACTGGAAAAATGTTCAAAACAATAAATTTAAAATTCCCTCTAACTGTACTGTATTGTACAAGGAATATAATTTAATACAGTCAGGAAGGTGTATCAAAGTGCATGTGTATGTTTCGTGTTCAAGGGGCCTATGATTTGAAAACTCCCCAAAATTAATCTTTATCTGCCACTGGCAAAATGTATTTTCTTTGAATGTGGGTTTCAATGCTGTTTCAATGAATGTGAGTTTCAAGGGCAGAGAAGCTTTAATGCTAAGTCTATTTTCATTGTGAGACTGCATTGCTTTGTTTAGCAGATATCTGTTAGGGTTTATGCTGTAAAATATAAAATAAAACTTTCAAATGAAATCCATATCATCGCAGAAGTAAAGCAGTATGCACATTACAGTGTTTATGGCAAATGGGGTGAAATAACCAAGGAATGGGACATTGGAATGGCTGCAGGGGGATGCTCCATTCGACCATGATTTTGTGAGGGGGGAAGGGTAGCAAACTCAGACAGCCCCGGCTGAACTATACCTCTCAACTGTCCAGAATTTTGCAGAATGAATAGATTTTTGCTTCTTATTTTTGGTTTTTCCTCATAAAATTTGTGGTTTTCTGCCAAATCATTTAGGAATGAAGTCACTAAATAATGACAGACATTGAGTTTCAGATGTCATAACCTTCAGAAAAATGCATGCTAAAGCAAGACCTGTTATTCTATCAACTGTCTTAAGTTTATACAAGAGTAATTTTTAGTACTGTTTGCATGTTCCCCCAATATATTTGGCCTTGTCCAGATTTCCTGCATTAAGAGGTTGAGAGGTACGTGCAAATCGCTTTATAGAATTAGGAATATCTAAACCTCTCAACTGTCCCCAATTTTGGCTCAAAATGTTGCTCTCCCCCTAATAATCCCTCTGCAAAAAGGCAATTTTGGAAGAAAACGTGAAGTATTTACAATTGTAAATAACTGTAATGATCAGAGTTCTAGATTACTTTTATTTCAGAAATGCATGTAGATGATCTTATTTTGTCAGCTGCTCAAGTTAACAGTACTAATTTTAAAAAGGTGCCCCTTCTTTGACAGGTTCCCAGCTGTATTGTGTGGCAATTTTATATTTTTGCATAACATTTTTGGTCTGTTTTCATAAAATTGTGTTTTTCTGGCAAATTAGTAGCAAATCATTAAAGACTGAAGTTAGAAAATAATGGCAGACATTTGAGTTTCAGATTTCATACCTTCAAAAATTCATACTAATGCAAGACCTACTACTATTCTATTATCTTTCTAAGTTCATAAGAGCAATATTCAAACATTGTCTTTATTTTTGGGCCTGTGTCCCACTTCTATGTATGGTTTTGTCCAGATTTCTTCCTCTGAGGTTGAGAGGTATGAGTATCAAAGCCATCACCGTCAGCCAGAGACATTTCAAACTGTGACCTACTTGTTGCACCCCACTCCCCATTGTAGTGGCTCTGGATGTGTCCAGGCAAGGATCAGTTATGCAGTGTAAGTGTGCAGAGTATTCCCCCATCCAAGGTAGACCACAAGTACAACCGTGGCTTCTCATCTGTCCTTGATTTTGCAGAATGTTCTGGTTTTCTGTCATATTTTTATAGTGTTGATTTATGCTTCTTCTTCTTCAGAAAAATCATGTTGTTGCAGTGCCCTCTTGCTCTGTATTAAAGTAGCAATGCTTTATTGACCATCAGGTAAGCTTGTTGGAGATTGTAAGATGCAAGTAAGCTTTAATAAGCATACTGTTAAAGAATTACCAACACTAAAAGCCTTTTCACTGTTGCCATGCAGAGAATATTTATTTACATAACTAGATAACGTATAAGCCTTAGGTATTGAAATGCATATGACAGTATTTGAAATAAAGTACAGGATTACAGTATTTTCAGAAGCTCATTACATTTGTTGGAGACTTGCAGTTATCTTTGCTGGCTTTACCCGTAAACTAAACAGAATGCCAATCTATCATGTGTGGTCCATAAGTTGTGCAGTAATCCTTTAGCAATTTATCTTGAGCTTGTTTCTTGTTCTCTGTTCATTTTTTACTTTGATCATGTGTTCCCCATGAAACAAGTAGATAGTTGTCAGGCAGCAGGTCTTTTTTGGATAAGAAACATTTTTTCAAGTGGGGGGTATCACAGAAATTGCTACTTTCAGCATGTTACTTGGTAATTTTATAAAGCTGAATATAAATTATAATTAGAACTGCAGTGCAAGGAGAAGTGGTTTGAGCTGAGTGCTGCTTGTTTTTTTATACCTGATTTTGACTGGCATTCCACTAATGTATTTAAAAAGCAATTTATTTTTTCATGCCTCACAACCTTTGTGTTTCCATCTAGATATTAAGTAAGTTGTCATGTAGCCAAAGCATTGAAATCTTTTTTTTTCTTTAACACTTCATTTTGTCTTGATTGGACTCTTGTAATGACAGTTTGGCACCCAGGGCAGCGTATTTAATTAAAGTTCCAGTTGTTGTGGTTTTGAGCTTAACTCCACCCCTTTCTAGTTGGCCACACCCCTTCCCATTGGCCCCACCCATTCAGCTGTGTCCTGCAGCCCCCCTTTAATTTGAAGTCACCAGCCGCCACTGCAGTCCCTACTATTTCTTTCAGGCTATTGTCTGATGTTAACACAGGCCAGTAATTTTTGATTATTCCACATACTGTAGAATTATCACTATTGTAAGTAAGGCTGACCCTCATGGTCTCCTGCCCTACATTAGGACATATTCTGTCATCTTTCTTCACTTCACTTGTTATTCCATTGATATACTGTTGAGAGTAGTAGGGTCTACACTTATTCTTTCTCAAATCTCTTGCATGATCTATTGTTATTCCTTCTCTGACTGGCCTATAACCACAATCCTTGAAACCTTGTAACAGTTTATTTCTTTCCATGAGAAAGGTATCATCCTGAGTACAAAGCCTGGACACTCGAGTGACTTGGTTGTCAATCACATTGTGGAAAATATGCCTCGGGTGCATACTGGAAAAATGCACCATATGGTTCCTCCACATAGGTTTCTGATACAGCATAGTATTTATCCCTTCAATAGGATCTTGACATCCAGAAATTCAGTATCTGTTCTGGACATCTTAACATCGAATTTTAGAAACGAAGTAGTCTGTATTAAAAAATCCACAAAATTTTGGACTTCTTCCTTACTTCCAGCCCATAGAATCATAATGTCATCCACAAATCTATTATAGAGGAGCACATTCCCTTTCCATTGGAAGTTTACATTCAGTGCCCATAGCTCTTCCCACTGGGCCAACACAAGATTGGCATAGCTATTTGCGCAGGGGGTACCCATAGCTACCCCCCACTTCTGCCAGTAGTAGCTATTTCCATAAACAAATAAATTGTTCTCTAGCACCAGTTCCAATAGGCTGCAGACAACATAAGAGTCTAATTTCCTTTCTCTATACAAATCTGTTATGGCTTCAACACCATATGAGTTAGGAATTGATGTAAACAAACTATGAACATCCATAGTGACTAATAAATGGGAGAAGTCATAGATGTTAGTAGTGGCTTCCTGTAAATGCTGTAGGAACTGTGCCGTATATTTTATTATGTTCTTGTAATCACTCAATAGCTTTTTCAGCTCATTTTCCAAAAAGACTGAAAGGGGTTCCATTGACCATCCTCGGCCTGCCACTATGGGATGCATGGGTGGTTTAGAACTGTTTTTATGGATTTTTGGCAGGCCATTGATGATAGGTATGACAGGATGTTCAACTATGAAAAGCTCATATAGTTCCTTTGTTATACTCCTGTTCATAAGCATCTCATAAAGTGCATCTTCTATCCTCCTTTTCATCACATCAACTTCTTTCTTCATAATTCTTAAGTATGTTCGATCACTGAGCATATCCAACATACTTTCATTATAATCATCCATACTCATCACCACCACAGCTCCTCCTTTGTCAGCTGGTCTAATAGTGATATCCTCTCTGGTTTGTAGTTCTTTTAAAGCATCCAATTCTTCTTTGGTCAAATTCTGATAGTGTGTACCTTTGCCACCTGCTCTAATTTTGGCTAGTTCTTGCTCACATAAGCGCATAAAAATCTCAACTGTAGGATGGCTTACTGGAACAAATGTGCTAGGCTTTCTAGGTGTCTTTCAGAGTCATGATCTGATCTAACATTGGACCCAAAAATATGTTTTAATGTCACATTACATCCAAAACACTTTATATCAGTCACAAACTTATGCAGCGGTGAACGTAAAGCTGGTATAAAACTTAATCCTTTCTCAAGTAGAGTAACAAACTTTTTTCAGAATACTATTCGAGATATTAACAACTAAGGAATTCATCACAGAACTTTCCTTCTCTTCCTTTCTCTGCTTGCAGGTCTGCCTACACGTGGCTCCTTCACATGTATTAAAAGGAAGTTGCTGTTCAATAGGTAGATGTATCGATCCTTTCTTGGGTACGGCTCCTGGTTGTATAGTGGGCATAGAGGATGATTCATTCATACAAGTAGGATTAGGAGCATTTGTTGTATTGTTAACTTGCTCCATGGGAACCTCAAGGGTTCCTTCAGTCAAAAATTCTATATCATCATTTTGAGCACACACACACACTCCCATTTGTTACATCTATATCAGTATGGGCTCCATTCACTTGATGAACCTCAGCTCTAACTGTCATTTCATGGCGCGTTTCATCTCGTCTCTTATGCATCTGTTTGGCTGCAGTGACCTCATTCTCACTCCTTTTGCCACCCTGCCTCGGGGCTCTAGGCCATTCAAAAAGGTTGCCTTGTTTAATATCATTATAATCCCTTAGTAACTTCTGGCTCTTCTATTCCTTCAGTTTCACTTCATAGGCTGCTAGTCTGTCTTGCATTTTCTCCAACCTATGCAAAGTAGCTTCAGACAATTCCGCAGATTCTAGCTCCTTTTGTTTACTTTCAGTAACTTTATTAATCTCTTCTTCTTGTGGCCTAAAGAAGTCAATAAGTAGCTTCATGTAACTGAAGCTAGTGTGGATGTTAATCGCCTGCCATTTAGCTAACAATTCCGGGTAGGTATTTCCGTAGCTAGGCATACATTTAACTCTTAGACCACAGGGAATCAGCTGATGATGAAGGCACGCCTCCATATGGAAGCGTTGCCATTGCAAACGCTTTAAGTGATAGGCTGCATTCTCCACTGTTTTGAATATTTCTTCAAAACCTAAGTAATTTGTTGAATCAACGGGTATCAATAACTTCGTACTGTCCAAATTAAGCTTCAGAAGCGGGTTAACATTGCTTGTAGTTATATCAGTCACTACCCTCTTAGTGACTGAATCAGCAGAATACTGGTTGCTGGATAAATCCATTGTTCAGTCTATGTGCGGTGTTGCAGATAAAAACAAGAAAACAGTACCAAAATCCAGTAGCACCACCAAGGAACGCTCCAGTACACAAATTAGAAGAAAACAAAAAAGGAGCGTGACACCATAGACATAAAACTGGAACTTTAATACAACAAAAACAAGAACAGCATAAGCTCTTTTGGCATGTGCCTTCCTCAGATTCTGAAAACAATTCCTACACACAACTATTTAACAACCAGCTAACCAATCTAGTTAAAAGGCAATTAAGCAATTAAAAAATGAGGCAAAGAAACATAGCAACACTTGCTCTCCATTTGCATAGTGCACTTGTAACAAAAACAGGTTTTAAAATAATTTAGATCCAAGCTTAAAACAAAACTACATTTTGTTAAATTCAATCAGCATGGCATATTAAAACTTATAGTAAATAAATAAAACACTGCTGTCATAACCATTACACAGCTTGTGAATCTGTTAAAAACTCAGAACTCATACTGTTAACATAGCAGGTTCACAACCATAATATTAAAGAAGCAACAGTCACTTCCTGATTAAAAAATGAGGCAATGAAACATAACAATACTTACTCCCCATTTGCATAGTGCACTTGTAACAAAAACATGTTTTAAAATAACTTGGATCCAAACTTAAAACAAAACTACATTTATACATATAGTTATTTGTTTGTTGTATATCAGGCTGTGACTGTTGCTTCTTTAATATTATGGTTGTGAACCTGATATGTTAACATTACGAGCTCTGAGTTTTAACAGATTTACAAGCTGTGTAATAGTTATGACAGCAGTGTTTTATTTATTTACTGTACATTTTAGCGTGCTATGCTGATTGTCTTTAACAAAATGTGGTTTTGTTCTAAGTTTGGATAAAAGTTATTTTAAAACATGTTTTTGTTACAAGTGCTCTATGCAAATGGAGAGTAAGTGTTGCTATGTTTCATTGCCTCATTTTTTAATTGCTTAATTGCCTTTTAACTAGATTGGTTAGCTGGTTGTTAAATAGTTGTGTGTAGGAATTGTTTTCAGGATCTGAGGAAGGCACATGCCAAAAGCGCTTATCCTGTTCTTGTTTTTGTTGTATTAAAGTTCCAGTTTTATGTCTATGGTGTTACACTCCTTTTTTGTTTTCTATTAACAAAAATATGAGAACACATTTGTCAAAGAGAATAATGAATATAGCAACAATAGAGGTATAATGCAAGTATGAGAGATTTTTTATCATATTGTGCTGGTGAGAAAACGGGTCCGATATGAACTGAAAGAAGAAAAGAGGGTGAAGACAGAACAGGATGCCAGCGGTAAAGAGCATAAAAAAGAGACAGATGATAAGAGCATAAGAATCATTTAAGACAATGAAGTAAAACAGGGGCAATGAATTTTATTTTCCAAGGATGCTAATGTAAAAGAATACCCAGCACAAGTCTAAAAATGTAGAAGATAAATGAAGAGAATAAAGAGAAATGCTGAGATGTAGATAATGGAGTGAGATTATATTTGTGATATATGAACACAGGCATATAAGTGAATGCAGTAAAAGACGTAGGACTACGTGTGACATTGATGGTGGATTGTGATATACATTAACTTTGGATGTCACGGCAGTATTATTTACTTTGAAAATCAGAGTCAGGATGGCATATCTGGTAATTGTCGACAATTACAGACGATTTTCGACATTTTAAACATTCGGAAATTAATACTTTTGGCAATAAAATTCGACTTTTAATTACAAATTTATTTTAACTTTCATAATTATAATAGTAAACCCAGAGAGAGAGATGTCATATATCTTTGATGCTACCCATCATGTGATGTAAGCACATTATCCTGATCTGTCTCTTTGTATTTTGTAGCACATCAACTATCTGTATCATCTTTCAGCCCATCCAGCAATCATGATGTGGTTTCAGATGTGTCTCAGCATGGCATTATGGCCTCTGGTACACAAGACCTCAGTTTATTAAGTGAGTTCATTGAAGATATTGACAGTGATGTTGCTGTAGCCATAGCTGCAGATGTGGAGGGGAACCTGCCTAGCCATTTGGAGGATGATGGGACATTGGATGTTGAACAGGGTGAGGCCATTGAACAAAAGACCCCAGGTGAGACCGTTGCTGATGGCAGTTCCCCACAAGAATCTGAAACAGGGCATTGTAGTTGAAGGTGTGCAGATGTGCATAGAAGATGTCAGTGGGTGTCTACCTTCTGCTGCAGTCAAATGAACGGTCACAGCAACAGCACTGATCAGACATCAGTGCACTTGCACATGCCACAGGTTGTGTGGTACACTATCTACGTGTGATGCATGAAAGACAGGACCGCAGACATGATGAGGTAATGGCTGCACTGGCCACTCAAAATGAGTGTCTGCTAGCTGTGGCATACTTGGTAGAAGCCCTGGCCTCTACAGTACTGCAGCATTGCCATAGTACTAGCAGGGTTCTGCACACCCTGACTGCAGTCAGCAGATTGCAACATCAGAGAGGCTAGCCCACCTGCCCATAGAACCACCACTGGCCATCAAGCATCAGTGTAATGTTCCAACCTGCGCAGTGTTCAACTGCTGGAAAATCTGCTATGGTCCTGCCAGTCGCAACAAGACCTTCAACTCAGTCTTGCTCCTTCACCTCAACATGGTGTTGTCACCCCCCCATCAATCTCCTGTCTGGAGCAACCAGGGAACATGTTTCTATACATGGTTGGGACTGAGTAGACTGTGGTGTGAGACATCAGTGAGGTCACCCTAGACTGAATTATTGTGTGTCCAACAGTGTCATAAACATAGTTGGCTCATATTATTGATTAACCACTTTTCTGTGGCTATTAAATGTTCTGCATTATGTCCTGAGTGGTTTCTCTTTTCTTATGTTATACTGCAGAGATAGGAATGTGTAGCACTGATGTGTGTCCCTCATTATTTTCCATACAGTGATACAACAAACTGAATGTATATGCATACCTCTCATCTTTGTCCTGAGTTGATCCCTGTTGACACATTTGCATATGGACATATTGTAATATATTATGATGGTGTTATGTCTGATGCTCAGTATGCACATCTAGTGGGTAATTTCCATTAGAAGCACTCTGTGCTGCTGTAGTGGGGTAACACCTGAGCATCAATGTTTAATCTGTGTGCCCATATACATGTGGCTTGTCATGACTCTAAGTTTAGTCAGATGCTGCTGTGTTGCTGGGCTTGAACTTGTCATCACACCCTATGTTGCCTACCCCTGTGTCTTCTGTCCCCTATGTCATCCTGCTTCTCATCTGATACTGTAGAATGTCCTCTTCAAACATCTGGGATTCTTGGGGTAGCTCACTCACACCTGCAACTGGAAGATTGCTATGTGCTCTAGTTAGCATGTTGTGTAGCATGGTGCACACTATCTGAGCTGCCTTCTCAGGTGTGTATTTCAGTGCAGTCCTGGATGTGTCCATACATCTGAACCTAATTTTCAGTACACAAAACACACACACTAAAGTGTTTCTGGTTGTTGCATGTGCTCTGTTGTAGGCCTCCTGTGTAGGATGGTTGTCTGCATGGGGTCATTAGCCACAGTTCAATTGGATAACCACAGTTAACTGTTTTGGGGAATTAAAATACATTTGATCAGAATGGATATTGTTGTGAGGGGTATCATTGGCTTGCATCGTAGCTGTGCTCCTTTACTTACCCAGTAGTAGTCACTGGCCCAAAGTCAACAAAATTCCAGTCTTTTTCAGCCACTTTTTCTTGCAAAGCCATTTTTCACACACGTAACCGATGATTAACAGTTTACCATTTATTCACTAAGTTCGGTGTTGCTAATCATCTTCCTGTTCACATGCATCTCCCAACACCAGACTGGTTCAAGTTCAAGGTACTCCTGATTCTTCTAGCTATCTCCTGAACTTTTTTCAGTCCCTCAAGTATTTTCACATATTTTCTCCTTAAGGTGTTCTTCATCCAAAATGCCTTTGATCCTCAAGGAGAAAAATATTCTGAAGACAGCTGGATACAGCATCTTGAGTCTCACTGCTGTCCTCAGCATTTCCTGATTGCTGGGATACATTTCCTTCTTTTCTACCTGGTGTACAATGAGTAATCATTTTCCATAAATACACTGTTCTCTCCAATTTTTAATATTTTTCCTTTTTGCCATAGTTTTGTCAGAGATATTTTTGCTAGTATGATTTTATCTTAACTAATGCAAGTCCTGGCTGCTTTCTTGTGGCCAGGTTTGGGGCACATGGTGTGCCCTTACAATTAAAATCCTGCTGTGGAATACTCGTCTTGCATTTTTTACTTTCACAATAGTCATAGTCTGTTCTTTCCAGTTTGTCTGGTACAACAGATCTCGGTTATCTCTGTGTGCTGTCTTCTGTTTTCAAAACAGCTCTTTTTAATAAGCCTCTTGCCCAGCCAGCATTTTCTTCATTTAAACCTCTTTTTTTTGCAGTTTTACCAGTTCATCTGACTAGCTAGTTAATGCTTGCTCTATTTTTTCCAGCCCTTTGTTTCTTGAGTTGATACAGTCCTTCAGTGTTTCATTTATTTTAAACACCTCTGAGGGCATTTTTTTTTCTTTTAAACTATTGGAAGTCATCATTTATACCAAAGCTGAAACTTGTACTGCATTTTGCTAAACAGTATCAGGAATCTTCCCAACCAGAGCTGTCTAATCTTTTCTGCCTGAGTTTCTCACTGGTTTTCCAGATTTCTTTGCCAACATCTGAGTAGTGTGAATACTAGCCTGTAACCAGATTTCACCCAAACTGAGTTTCCCTGGCCCTGTTTTACAGATGTTCATCGTGTTTCACTGTTGCAGTCATTACACTTGGGTTATCCTGCTGGCAAGCTACCCGCAGTCGGCCTGAATTCCAAAGTCCTGGTCCGGCGTCGGTTGCTATCGCCTCTTCCCTGATGTCAGTGTGCCAAGGGTATAAAAGATGCAGCCGACGCCATTTTCTTCAGTCTTTCTTGCCACGCGGTGCCCGAAGCAAAAGCAGTTCGCAAGTGCCAGTCGGCCGACTCCTGAGATTTTCAAATCGAATTTCAGATCCGAAGTCTTCAATAAAGCTAAGTACCCTGTTGGGGAAACTTTTTTCTTGCTCCAGACCGATGTCAGAAAAAGTTAATCGTATTTCTTGTGGGAAGCAAATACCTCATAAGGATTTTCATTCTTACTGTATTCCTTGCCTAGGCCCAGACCACAATGTTGCTAGCTGTCGGTTTTGTGCTAGATTTAACCAATGCACTATTACGCGTCGGTACGATTTTGCCTTTCATTACTTTGGCCGAAGATTTAATTATATAATGCCATCGGAACAGTCGACGACCGGAGTTTATAAAAAATGCAAGGAAAAGGACAGGCATCCGAGGTCCAAAACCGACGACGAGGCCTCCGCTAGGCCAGTCGCCACTTCTCAGTGAGGCGCTTTCACAGCCCCTGACACCCGCTACCTCAGAGCCACAGGCCGCTTCCAACTCCCACTTGGAGCTGACTAGGCCTCTGGATACTCAAGGTATTGGACACTCGGAAACTATTCCCTCAGATGGGTCCGAAGCCGCTGAGCAGGCATCGGTTTCTGAGAGTGTTTTCAGACCTACACAGTTATATGTCAAGCAAACCTCAGCTTCAAAGGCAAAGACTAAAACAGCTCTAAAGATAAAGAAACAAGTACAGCATTCTCCTGGATAGACTTCCATGCCTAAGAAACAGATGCTTAAAATGGCCGAAGACCTAATTACTTTGATCAGGGGTTCCCATCCCCCTCCTGATAAGAGGCCTAGGCAAGAGACACAGAATATGACTCTTCTGATCAGGTTTCCATTTCCTCTGACTCTTCTTCTGAACAAGGATACTCTCTTCCTCCCTATGAGGATTCTGATGCTGAAGAATCTATTCCTTCAGCCTCTCCTCCTGAGGATTATTCTTTTGGGGAAACCCTGCATACCATGAGGGAGCATTTTCACTGGGAGAGCCAAGATTACTCAGAATCTAAGAAAAGGCTCAGAGACTTTCTTTTACTACCTCAGCACAGACCACTTGCTATTCCACCTGTTCTAGACATAGTAGATGATGTATTTTCAGAGTCCGCCCTGTCTCCTGACTCTTTACCCCCTGCACCTGTTAAGCCAGACAGATACTACAGGGTTCCAGATTCTCATAAATTTCTATATAAAAACCCTGCTGCTTACCCAGAAACTATATCTCAGGGTCCCAAAGGGGTCAAGGCTTCCAATGCAAAAAAACATGTCCTCTCTGATAGGGATTCTAGGGCACTGGACAGATGGGGGAAAAAAGTTTACACTTCTGCTACCTTGGCTGTAAGGGCTTTAAATTGTCAGTTTCATATGCTTAAATATCAACAGTACTTAATGTCACTGCTAAAACAGAAAATGTTGAAAATTCTGAATGTTCTGATAACAAGGAAATGCAGGATTTATTGCATGCAGCTGAACAAGTGGGAAAGCATACTTTGCAATGTGGTTTTGATTCACTGGAGGCCTCTTGCAGGGCCGCTATCACAGGTTCTGTCATTAGAAGGCATGCTTGGTTAAAGGAACAGAATCTGCCTGATCATGTTAAAGCAAAATTGTTGGATGCTCCATTACAGTATGATACCTTGTTTGGTGTTAAGGCAGAAGAGGTGTTGAAGAAAATGGAGGATAAAGCAAAATCTATGCAGACAGTTAAGGATTTCCTACAGGTACAGCCACCCAGATTTAGCAGGAACTGGCCTTCTAAGAATTGGTCCTTTCCAGTGTCAGGCAGGCCACAGAGGCAGATACAGATGCCCTAGAGGCAGATCCCAGCCCCAAGGCTCATACAGGCCTAAACAATGGGGGTGCTTCTACCTCCAAAAGTGGAGAAGACAAATCACAGCCATACAGGAAACAGTCCCAATGACTTTCCTCTGCCAATGCCAAACCCTCTTCTTTTGGCAGCACCCTTAGGGGGGAAACTAGCACTTTTTTCACAAAATTGGCACATGATCACCCAGGACAAATGGGTCTTGAATATAGTATCTCAGGGCTACAGGTTCCACTTTCACACCCTTCCAAAGACAAAGGATATGCCAGACCTGCCTCACAATCAATGGGCAGAGGCACAAAAGCAAGTTTCATCCCTTATGGACATGAGGGCTATTCAACGAGTACCACAGCAAGAGCAGGGACAAGGATTTTACTCAAGACTTTTCTTGGTACCCAGAAAGGACAACACCTGGAGACCAATACTGGACTTGTCTATTCTAAACACTTTTCTGGACGTTCCAAAATTCAAAATGTTGACTCTACAGCAGCTTCTGCCCATGCTGGGCAAGAAGGCTTGGCTTGTAACTTTGGATCTCAAAGAGGCATACCTGCATGTCCCAATAAGACAATCTTGCAGAAGATACCTCAGATTCATAGCTGGCTCAATGCACTACCAATTCTTTGCACTGCCCTTTGGCTTATCTACTGCACCCAGAGTCTTCACAAAATGCCTGGCACCAGTAATTGCATTTTGCAGACAAAGAGGAATACAGATATATCCCTACTTGGACGACTGCCTTATACAAGCAGAGAACAAGGGCATTCTACTGAAGCATCTGGCATTTGTAAAAAGATTACTAATTTGCCTAGGGTACAAAGTGAACGAAAAGAAATCAAAACTGGTACCCTCTCAAGAGATAATATTCCTGGGTGCAAGCTTAAATACAACTGCCCAGATGGCTTATCTCATGCCAGACAAACAAAGGCAACTGACTTCTTACTTCGAAATGATGGCAACAAAGACCCAGTTATCTGCAAGAAAAATTCTGCAGGCTTTGGGCTTCATGGCATCCTGCATTCTACTAATTCCATATGCAAGACTGCATTTGAGGAAACTACAATGGTATCTAAAAAGTGTTTGGACTCAACATTGTCACAGCCAGGAAACAATAATTACTCTCATTCCCTGCCTGCAACAGGAGTTTCGATTGGCACAGGCCTGTCACCACAACAAGGGACAGCCATTCACTTTACCCACAGCCAGGAAGACACTAACAACAGATGCGTCAGATTATGCCTGGGGGGCACACATGGCAGGAAAATGTATTCAGGGCACATGGCCCGCAAGCCAAATGCATCTTCATGTCAATCAAAAAGAGATGCTAGCTGTACAGAATGCCCTGACAGCCTTCAAGGATCTACTTCATCCAGGACAACTGCTGATAAAGACGGACAATACTGCAGTCATGTGGTACATAAACAAGCAAGGAGGCACACATTCCTACCCCCTCTGCAGACAAGCCATGACTTTGTGGAACACAGCATTGACTTATCAAGTACATCTGCAAGCACAATTCCTGCCAGGAAAGACAAATACTCTGGCAGACGAACTAAGCTGAAACCTCATGGATCCTCACGAGTGGAAACTAGATCCACAAATCTTCAGCATGATAACAGGGAAATGGGGATGCCCAGACATAGATCTTTTTGCCTCCCCTCACAACTGCCAGCTACAGAGATTCTGCACAAGGACTTATCACAATCAAGCATGGAAAGTGGGTGCCCTATCATTCAGCTGGAGAGCCCTTACAGTATATGCTTTTCCTCCACTGCCTCTCCTCCCCAAGTTACTCCTAAAGGTCAGACAAGAGAAGCCAAAAATGATCCTGATTGCCCCAGACTGGCCACACCAGCACTGGTACCCAATCCTAAAGAGCTCGTCTCAAGGCCCAGCCTGGACATTACCTCAAATTCCTCATTTGCTGACCCAGCAAAACAATCAGATCCTGCACAGCCAACTCAGAACCCTAAATCTGGCTGCATGGTGGATAATGTAACCATTCAGAACACACCTCTCTCTAAAGCAGTTATGGATGTTATTTTGGAGGCCAGGAGGCCCAGCACCAGAAAATCTTATGCAGACAAATGGAAGAGATTCTGTGCTTGGAACCAGGCACAAGGAATGTACACACTTGTACCAAATATTCCTCAGATTTTACAATACCTAACTGAGATGCTGGACAAAGGCCTATCCTTCTCATCAATTAAGATCCATGCCTCTGCCATTTCAGCTCATTACAATATGGACCCACCTATTTTTTCACATCCACTGCTAAGGCAGTATCTCAGAGGGGCCAAAAACATAAGACCTCCAAGGAGAGCTCCAATACCTGCACTCAATTTCGTCTTGGAAAAACTCACTCTGCCTCCTTTTGAGCCAGCCAATACAGCTGAGATAAAATACTTATCATGGAAAACAGCTCTGCTCCCAGCAATAACTTCAGCAAGAAGAGTCTCAGAGTTACAGGCACTAATGGCTGTGGAACCTTTTATTATTTTCCATCCAGACAGGGTTTCTCTAAGGACAAACCCAACATTTATGCCTAAGGTAGTGTCCAGTGTGGCTCTTAACCAAACCATACATTTGCCTACTTTTTATCCAAACCCGCAGAATAAGGGGGAAAGGCTTCTGCATTCTTTGGACATACACAGATAGCTACGCTCTTACTTGGACAAAACTAAAGCTTTCAGAAAGGCTGAGCAACTCTTAGTGGCATATGCTGCAGGATTGCAAGGAAAAGCTATTTCAAAGCAGACTATTTCAAAATGGATAGGCCACTGCATTCGTTTCTACTATTCACAACATGGCAAATTAGTGCCTAAGGGCATTAGACCACATTCTACCAGAGCAGCAGCCACTTCAGCAGCCTTCCTCAGAGGAGTACCAACCAAGGACATTTTGGAGGCTGCAACTTGGACTTCAGTGCACACTTTTACAAAGCACTACCACTTACTTCTTTACTCTAAATCCAGAGCAGGCTTTGCCACTGCAGTTCTGCAGGGCCTCATAGCCACTCCTAATTCTATTTAGGCCCAGCCACCCAACCTCAGCTTTGGGATTCAACCCAAGTGTAATGACTGCAACAGTGAAACACGAACATAGTACAGTTGTGTACCTACCATAAATGTAGATGTTCGAGTGTATTCACTGTTGCAGTCCAGGTTACCCTCCCTCCAGCCCCCTTTCATTGCTGGGACTTCTCTGTACTTCTCTATTCTATACAACCTATGTGGTGTATTTTCTTGTAGATGAAGGTAATGTGCATGCTTTTTTATTAGCAGAATTTTTAGCCTACCCTTTTGGGGGCACCTGACATTTGGGGCAAGAAAAACTGAAGAAAATGGCGTTGGCTGCATGCTTTATACTCCTGGCGCTCTGACGTCAGGGAAGAGGCGACAGCAACTGTTGCCGGGCCAGGACTTTGGAATTCAGGCCGACTGCGGGTAGCCTGCCAGCAGGATAACCCAAGTGTAATGACTGCAACAGTGAATACACTCAAACATCTACATTTATGGTAGGTACACAACTGTACTTTTTTCACACTGGGGCAGCTCAATTCCACCTGATGATTAATGTGCAGCCATCCAGGAAGTCATTAGCTTGTGAAATTTGATTTCAAATGTTCTGCTTGGATAATCTGTTGCATTTTAACAGGCTGCCATGAATATGCCAAATAGGTTTAGTTGATTTCTGAGTAGTGATTTAAAGTGTCAGACCCTTTTTTACATAAACAAAAATGCTACCTATTTGCTTTTGTCTGGTGGAAAGGGAAAATATGGGCATCAGTGACCTGATTGTGAAAGGGCAGGAAATTTTTATATGTTAAGCATAAAAGCTATTTGCATGCATAGAGTGAGATCAAGAAACACCAAGTGTAAGGTTTTGAAAGACTTGCTGAACAGTCGAGGTAAGTAAGCCAAGATATATGACACATTATGCCTGGAATCCCAAGCTTAGTGCATCCTGTAGTAGCTCAGTCATGATGTTGAGAAAGTTACTCTAATTCATTTGGTTACAGGACTACATTCCTGTGAAGAAATGCAGATTTATCCAGGATAGAACTGGATAGTAGGTATGCATCTTTTACACTGCATTGTTTTTTCTCATGCCCCAACAGCTAGCTATTGCTCCCTGGAAAGAAAAGTAACTTGGAGCCATCACCAAGTACAGTCATTAATGGCAGGCTTTAGAGTTTCATACTTCATATTGTTCAGCGAACGCACATTGACACAAAATCTCTTATTCTATTAAATTTTTAGGTAAACTATAGTAATATTTAAAAATTGTCCATGATTTTGGACATTTGTTCCCCATTATTTTTGCATTTGATCAAAATACTTCAGCAAAGACTTTGAGCAGTTTGCAGTAAATGCAGTATTGGCATTTATAAATGAACGCTAGCACCACACCTCACAGATGACTGAAATTTTGCAGACTGTCCAGATTTCTTCCTCATATAATTTATAGTTTTCTGGCAAATCATTGAGGTTGGAAGGTGTAGAGTTGGAAAATGAGAGAGACGGTTGTGGCTTGGTGGCCACAAAACATGTCTCACATTGGGCCTCATGTTTGCTAAGACTGGACCTACCAGTATCATGGAAGAAAGTGGTGGTAGTACTACAGTAGGACAAGAACACTACAGACCCAGTATCACACTGACCAATACTGTTTTGAAACTAGGACTAGAAGGTGTTTAGGTGTATGATAGCTAAGAAAATCACAACAAAATGTTACTAAAGCTGGTACATATGGATCGATATAGTTTTGTGGAACAGAGACAAACATTTAATAGTATTAACAGAGCAATGATGATTTAGAAGGAATCAGTATAACTTCATTAGTTTGGATGAAGTTAAACCATTTGATAAGGTTTGCTAGGAACTAATGAGCAATGTAATGTTAACATTTGCATTTCTAAACAGGATAGTAGGGTAAGGAGAATTTTTGATGGATTACAGGCAAAAATAAAGGTGGTTACGGTTCTGACAGGTGGTGTTTGAATAGAGGGATCATGCAAATTTCTTTCTTATTTCACCTGTCTTTATTTGCAATATACTTGGTACCTCTAGCTAAAGAGAGATCTCCAATTCCAGTAATATAACTGGTGTGGTAGTCAAGAAAACTGGTTCTACCTGCAGTTGCTATCTTGTATTTGACAGATCTTGAATGTAACATTAGAGTGCTGTGAGATATTTGAAGACAGTTTCAAGTATTTTCTGGATATAAAACAAATGAAAGCAAAGCTATAACTGTAAATGATGCGCCTACCCATGAATTAGTTCAATAAGTACCCATATTTATGAAAAAATGAAAAAGATAGTATTTAGCCTTACTGATTTTGTTGCAGTCACTAAGGATACATGGGAAGATGCCAAAATATATATTCATAAGAGATTGAAAACTAATGGCCATGGACAGATAGTAAGATACAGGCAATTAAAATGTTTTAGTTGCTTTGATCCTGTACACAAACCAGGTATATTTTTATCAGCCAGAGGAAATGTTATGTCTGGCAATAAACAAACAGACGAAGGAATTTAATTGGGAAGGGAAAAAGCTACATTAAAGTTGCATAAATTGAATCTTCCTATAGAAAATTGCAGAGTAGGACTACCTGATTGGAAGAGATAATTTAAATATCTACAACCAATTATTCATATGTATATCAGATATAAAATAGAAGTAGATATAGATCATAGTGGAACAACATGATGGTGGAAGTATGAGGAATGCAGACAGACTGTGGTCATGGAAGCAAGCCATTAAGGAAAATGGTAATAATTTTAGATTGCATTAATAAAATGGCAGACAATATTATAAAGACTAAAATAGTGAGGGAGTAGGGAAAGGAGATATTGCCAATAGGGATACATACAACAGAGTATAATAAAACCAGGCAATTTATGGCATGATTTAAGTGGAGGAAATTAATAATGGAATCATAACACTGGAAGCAAATAAGTTGCAAGGGAAAAGGGATGAAATGTACTGAAGCCAAGACAAGTGTTTGACCTGGAGATCACAAAGTGCATGCATTTTATATCTGGGATTATTGGCAGAGTATAAAGAGAGAGAGAGAAGAAGCAGTATACTAAATGAAAAATCATCACTGGTAAGGTTTTCAGTGGAGCAAAGAGAAGACTCTATCAAAAAAGGGATAATTAGTAAGGCATATAAAATACTGAGTGATAATTATAAGAATTGATTATAGAGATTAGAAAAGATCGGAAAGGAAGAATAGAATGGCAAATTACACAAGATTAATGGAAGGAAACTTGTAAGGCCCCTAGGTATGCTATGAAGTCCACAATATATTGAATATTTGCATGAAAGTGCCTACATAGGTACTTTTCCCCACATGGGGAGAGTAGTCATTGGAAATATGAAGGGAAGAAGAAAAAATTGTGAATACAGTTTCTGGGAATGTGTGGCATTGTGGTTTTAAGGACACTTTGCAAAATGTTCTGACAATTATTGGGGAAACCAGGGAGATACTACTGAGTTGTAATGTAGATTTAGAAATGCTGAGGCAGAGTAAAGCCTTGTTAAGTTTAATATTATCGACTAAAAAAATCAATTATATGTAAGTGGGAAAAAAACAGCAGTAAACTTAAATGAAGTACTGCATATAGCAAATGAAATAAAAGCATTATGGATGAGATAATTACACATGGAAGTAAATTTCATAAAAATAAATGATGCATTTGGGAACATCATATACAAAACAGTGTTCATGTAGATGACTAAAGTAAGTAGGTCAAAAGGAACTGAAAAGTATATGACTAAACTGTAATGCATATGAGTAAAGAACGGAAGTATGATGGAGTATGTATGCATTTTGCATGCACATGATAATGAAAACTGTTATGGAGTTTTTTCATTGTAACTAATATATGTGAACTTATCTTGTGAATAAATAATGTGATAAAGTAAAGTGGTTTCAGAAAAAAAAATCATGATCTGAACCACTTGAAAAACCTGTTGAGAAGAAGTCTGGGATGTGGAAAGGGCCAGGATTCCACTTCACGTACTCAAAGCAAGCTACAAACAAAATTTATTATTATTATTACTAATACTTTTCATTGCTTTGTGCCTCTGCTTCTCTGAGAGTCCACCCTGAGGTCTCATTTCATGGTCAGGCAATCAAGACCTCCAACAGGTATTAGGAAACTCTCCCCTCCCCCCAAAAAAAGAGGGAACACAATCCTCACTCTTGGTAATAACTGAGTGGCAGAAGTCGGTGAACTCAGTGAGACCAATTCTTGATGTCTTTGTCAAGTCATTCCCTCCAGTACAGCTCTTTTGAGTGTGTACCTTTAACTCCCAGTGGGTGTGGCTTGAGCCTTTAAAAAAAATTAAGTTATCACATTACAGTTCTAACAACTACTCATTGACAGAGGTCAACTATCTATACAATTGTGATTGCTGTCATGTATGCTTCAAGATAAAATATTCTGATACCTTGTATGTAGCATGGCTTTAGAATTATTAATACAAATATGAACAAGCAACATTTGACACCTAGAGGTGCAGTAGGCGAAAATAAAAGAAACCCAACCAGAAAAAAGAGAAGCAAAATATCTGGCTGGGAAGAACCTTGCCAGCTGATCAGAAAAAAAGTTTAATCTTCAATGCAAAAAATGGTTTCCAGTAATTCACAGGAAAAATAAATTGAATGTACTGAGAAGAGTTTAAGATTAGTGAGACATTGCAAGAACATGTAAAGTAAAATAAAATGGCTGGTAAAAATAGATGCTTTTTTAAACAAGAAACAGTTATTAAATCACGTATGACACAGGCAATCTTAAATTTATATAAATGACAACATTTTAGTTGCAAACCTTGTACTTCACAAACCATATTGAAATAATTTTAGTTGAAGACACTACACATCATTTATAATCTATCCAGTCACTGGCAGCCAAACATTACATATCTCATTCAAATCCTGCCTTTTTTTTAAAACTCGTTTCTCCTCTGAATGCATTGTTCCCACAATTCCCATTTTTAATATATAATTTGTGCCTACCCTTTTCTAAGGATCCCAATTCCTTACTCTGCCTCAGCATTTCTAAATCTACATTACAACTCTGTTAATGTATTCAATAATTCTAGTAAAGCTGGTTTAGACTTTTATTTCCATTTTCTAGTAATTACTTTTTGGTAGCCACCATAATTAGATTCAGCAAGGCCTTAATATGTCTAGGCAATTCCCATTCGGTATCATAGCTCAAAAAAATAATGTCCTTAGTTACACCAATTTGCTCACCCAGTATCTTTGACAGAGCAGTCTGCAGGGGATCTTTAAAGTCTGTCAACTCATTGCATTCCTAGAAAATACATTCCCAATTACCTCTTTCTTCCCCATCTTTCCTCCAACATTTGCTGTCTACCTGAGGAAAAATTCTTTGGAGTCTACTTGTGGTATAAAATACCTATGTAAACACTTCCAAGCAAAGATCCTAAATCTTCTAATCTTTTTTGCATATTTGGGAGACATACATATATCCCTTCCATCTTTTCTTTGTCATTTGCTTATCCAGTCTCTGTTTCCAGCCCTTCCTAACCTCCTCCTCTGATTGATTCTTATAGTTATCCGCAATATTTTGTATGCTCTACTAATAATTCCTTTTTAAAAGCAGCTTTTGCTCTAGATTATACTAAAAACTATGCCAGTGCTTATCTTTCACTTAGGATCCCCCTATTTCTTTCTGTTTACCTATACTCTGATATCAATCCTTGATAGGGAAGGCAATCTCTAGCCTGCAATCCAAATAAATTCTTGTTTTCTTCCCATTCTATTACCTTTCAGTCTCTATTTGGTCCCAATACCTTGGTTCCTTTGCCAGTGCTTTTCAGTAATTCCTAGCCCCCTCTTGCCTATTTTCTGTATCTCTAATTGTAGTCATTCTTATCAGCAGAATCCTCTTCCTCCATGCCCATGTTGGCTTAGTTCTTAGAATACTTTCTGTTACTTTATGAATATAATATTCTGTATGGTTTTTGTTATTCTCCTTAAGGACCTGCATCCAAAAATCCCAGTCTCTCCTTGTTTCTTGAAACCTCTCCCCCCATTTCATTATCATCCCTTTCCACTTTGAATTATGGGTATTTGCTTGTGCTATGTATAGGAGCCTTAACTGTGTAGCTCTGAAATACCCCCTTCAAATTGGGTAGTTCCAGATCACCTTGCTCAATTGGAAAAATCAGCTTATCCTACTTGACTCTTGTCATGTTCCCCTCCCAGATAAAATACTTCAGTTCTTTATTAATTGATGTCTACAACCTCTCCCCTGGTTGATAAAAATATGCCTGACCTGTGTATAAAACTAAAGGGACTAACAACATTTTAACTGCTTCTGTCTTATTATCCATATCCATATAACAGAGCTTACAGTTTCTCAGTTTTTGTATTTTTTTGTATTTTTTGTTTAGTCTCTTCCCACATATCCTTAGCTGCCACACCAGAATCCTTTTTAATCCATACTCCTCTAAGTACTTAATTGTATCATATCCCCATAAATATGGATATTGCTGAGCCAATTCATGTCTGGATACATAATTTACAGCTATTGACTTTGTTTTAGCTTCATTAATTTTGCATACCAAAAAGGTCTGAAACTGTCTCAAAATATTCCACAACACTGTAATGTCCTTTTCTGGTTTTATAATTTATAAAATAATATAATTTGCAAATTGGTATAGTAGTCAAGAAAAGTAGTTCAGTTATATCCTTGAATGTCTGAGTCTCTTATTTCTTTATCAGTGGTTCTAAATATAATGCAAATAACAAAGGGGAAGGAGGACATCCCTGCCCTGTTCCTCTGCTCAAGCAGAAATTATCAGAGAGGAACCCATTCACATTACTTTTCTCATCTGATCCCTCATATATCCTCCTAATCAACCTTATAATTTTATAAGGGAATGCAAATGCTTTCATTGCCCTGCTCATAAACTCGTAGCTTACTCTGTCGAATGATTTCTCTCCATCAAGAGCCACCAACAGTGCTATTTTCTTACATTCTGCTTCCCTCTGGATTTTCAATATTCTGTTAATGTCAAATGTTTGCCTTCCTTCCATAAAACCAAATTGATCCATATCTATTAATTTTGGCACACTTTTTGCCATTCTTTCTGCCATTATAGACAAACACTTTATAATCATCGTTTAATATTGAAACTGGCCTGTATGAAGCTGTACCTGATGGATATTTACCCTCTTTAGGTACTACAGCCACAACTGCCCTTTTCCAGGATGTCAGTGCTTCTCCTACTCTTAAAATACAGTTAAAACCTTCCAGATCTTTGATCAGTTTTTTCCCTCCTAGTTTCCAAACTTCCACAGCAGTACCATCTATTCCTGAGGGGTTTCCTGTGGATTGGTTATACGCCACCATTTTTATCTCTTCTCCTTCTATCCTGTTAGTAATCGACCCTCATTTACATCTAACCTTGGCATATTTAATTCTTCCATAAACATTCCATTTATACCTTTTCTTGATATATTTCTCTGTATTATACAGACTTACATAAAATTTCCAAAATATTTTTAGCACCTCTGCAGGATCTCTTGCCTTTCTTGTTATAGGCTCCCTAAGTTTGGCAACAACCTTTTCTCCTTTTTGTTGCCTGAGTTGTGCTAAAAGTTTTTGTGCTCCTGTGTTACTATCAAAAAAGACTTGCTTAACAGCAATCTTTCTAAACTCATGCATATTATCGAGGTAATCCATTAATTTCTGCTTAGCATTCTGCAAATGCTCCTGTTCTTGTTCTGTGGGATTCCCCCTATTCTGCAATACTTTAACATTTGTCAGTCCCTCTAAATAACTGTTGTTACTTCTTAACAAGAATTGTTCTTTCATTTCCACCCTATTTTTGAACTCCACTTTAATTTTATCCCACTGCCTAGCTATATCTTCAGAAGAAATTTCTATCTTCTCTAATAATTCCTGAATAATTTCCACTACCCATTCCTTAAATTCCTCTCTTTTCAACAGATATGTGGGACGGCACCAGCGTCTTATTTTTATTTCATTTCCCATCATTTTTATTTTAGTTATTATTGGTACATGATCTGAAATAGTTATTGGGTGTGTATCAAAACCTTCAATTAAATACACGTTCCTGTGAAATGTAAGTTCTGTCTAGCCTAGCTCAGTTTTTATATCTTGAGAAAAATATGTAAACTCACTCTGAACTCCTAATACTGAACTCACATCTTCCATGCCAAATACCTTCATAACTTTCTTCAAAAATCTACCCTCCTTTATTACATTTTCCTTTCTGTCCCCCTGACGCATTTTCTCTGCTGCAAATCAAATTCCAGTCCCCATCTATAAGTAATATTCCCTGCTAATGGAGTATTTCTCTCAGAATTTTCTTTAGCTCCATTAGAGCAGTTTTAGGGGGAATATAAATACATGCCAGTAGCCCCTTAGTACTACAAATCTATCATTATTATAGGTTTATAGGTGTTTACTAGACTAATGACTCAAGGCCCTTATTAAGTCTAGCCATTCATCCCAAATCTCTGAAAAGGGCTTGGAAGATGAAACATGGTACTATTGATAAGTGTAAGCAGGGGCTTAGAAGAAACATTTACAAGCAGGGGCCTGGGAGATGAATCGTTTAGCTGCCTGTATCCATTAGAAACATAGATCCCAAACTAGGGATAAATTTCTTGTTCCCCTTCCAACTGTCCAAGTTAGATTTGAATTGGGTTAGGGAGGAACTCTGCTTCACATGGATGGGGAGCCTGTTCCAGAGACAGGTAGTATCTGGGATACATACCTGTCTCTCCAGCAGGTTCTATTTATATCTTTAGAATGGGTAATTCTGGTGCTGTTTGTTCTGTGGATATGCAGAAGGTCCATCAGAGTGGGGTCTGACAGTGCCTTGTATGCCAGGCATAGAGCTTCCCTCAACAGCCTGTAGGAGACATAATACAGGGATAAGGCCTTGAGGCGGTCTGCAGAGGACATGTTACTTATGACCTGTATTCTTTTACTGAGGAACCTGTGTGGACATTCCAGTTGTTGGATATGCCTGGTTAAGTACATACCAAAGGGGGCATTGTACTCAGACAGGTCTGATGAATGCTGAATACAGTGGAACAATGACTTCCTTGGGCCTAGATGCCATACCTTTGTTTATAATTTGCACAAAATAGAATTATTTCCTCATTACTGTAGATACATGATGGTCAAAGGCTAGATTACTGTCTATGTGTGTGTCCCCGACTAGTGGTTCAGCTCTTAGGGGTGTATTAGTCCAAGGACTGATCCCAAGAGTTTCCACTTGTGACTGGTCTCTTTGTAGAGGTGGCCTCACAATTTTTATCGTGGGTCCTGTCTGTGAGTCAGTTGGCTATCCACCAGGTGACATAAGGGTTTGTACTTAACCTCTTGAGTGTTTCACCAATGCCCAAGTGGGGTATTGTGTCAAATGCCTTGACCTGGTCAAGGTAGGAAGTGTGAACCATTTTTCCCCTCATCCACTGCTTTGTTGACTTTCTCAAATAAGTCCACCAGGTTCGATAGGCATGACCTGCCCTTGATGAAACCAATTTTGGTTGGGTCCAGTGTCTGGAGGTTTACTGTGCCATTATTAATCATTTCCATGATAATTGTTTTCATGGCTGTGCATATGAAACTAGTGGGACTTATGGGTCTGTAGTTTCCAGGGTCTGTACATGGCCCACCTTTGTGCAGAGGGATGACTATTACTGTTCACCACTCATGAGGCACAAAGCCTGTTTGAAGGCTACAATTAAATAGTGATTCCAGAGGACCTGATACGTCATGTTTTTTGCTATTTCGAAGGTATCCTGGGATATTGTCTGGGCCTATTGTTGCAATGTTCTTGGCCTGAGAGAGAGAGAGAGCATGAATGACCTGTTCCCTAGTGATAGTAGGGGTAGTTATATTGGATGGTATTTCCTGAAGGAAGGTTGAGGGGAAGAAAGGGGTAAAGTTGGAGCTGAATTTGTCAACCAGTAAGTTTGCTATATCTTCTGGCTCAATACAGGTGGCTCCATTTACAGTGATCTCTGCCAACAATTGTGTAATGCCTTAGAGGTTGCTGGCATATCTAAAAAATGCCTTGTGGTTGTTGTTGGCCTGAGAGGGCAAATTTACCTCAAATTTAGATATGGTAGACTTTATTTGTCCTCTGAGTTTTGTTTAGTTTGATGAGACTGCTTTTATCCTGCTTGGTGCTGTGCCTCATATTTTTCTGGAATGATTTTCTTCCTTCTGTTATACATCCTATTCATTTTGTGATTCCACCAGAGTGCCTTGTTTTTTGAGTGAGTTCTGTACTTCTACGTGGTAGATACAGCTTCCTTTATTCAAGCTATTTGCATGCTTGTATAGAGCTTCTCTGAACAGTACTGCATATGTCAGTGTTCTCAGGGTTTATGGGGTCTTGAAATGTTACTAGGTTATCACTTAATAGCAGGAAGTTAGCCTTAGAGTAGTTTGTGAATATCCCAGGGTTAGCTGGAGTTCCAGGTTTTATTTTTACTTCAAAGGAGGCCATTTTGTTCTCTGACCTTACCAGAGAAGACATTACACTAGGGGTTGTGCAGCACACTCCCATATTAGTAAGGACCAGATCCAGTATAATTGTAACTCTGGTTGATGTATTGACAATTTCGTCCAGGGAGTTTATCAATTTTTATCCTCTTCAATCACTATTGGAGCTCCTTTTGCAATTGATACAAGTACTCCTCTTTCCTTTGCTCAAGGTATTCCACTAAATAACCATCCTGAAAACCTCTCTATCAAATTCACATGTTTAGTTCTTTCCAAATGTGTCTCCTGTAGCATAAGTATTTGCAGTCTACATTTTTTAATATATTTCGCTCCTGTTTCTTTTTTGTATATATCTGTGGGACCATTAACATTTAAAGATAATATAGAAAGCATCATTATATTAAAAAGCTATTCTCACCTTTTATTTGTAATAGCTTTTCTGTTAAATATCTATTTCAGCTTTTGTGTTGCATGCACACACTAATGTTTGGCAAGTTGATTTTTATACAGTTGTTTCTTGTCATATCCATTTGAACTTATGTCACATCTGGCAAACTTTTTTGTTTTATTGAAAGCCATCAAACAAAACAAGTACACTCCTAATACACCCCTAAAGCACATTAACTTAATACTAACACGAAACTACATACATCTTTAAATATTGAAGTTATTCTCCTAATAGAAATGATTGCCCAAACTGACAGCCACAATCTCAGACGTGGGTTAACCTAAAAGGAAGGTTATCCATGCTAAGATGGTACAGCCTGTGTTTTTACTAAGTGCTGTCTGATTTTATCTTATCATTATTGCTCTCTTAGAATGGGAAAACACTTTAATGCTTTCAGAAAACATTATCTCCTAACCTTTAAAATAAAACCATTAAAAGAAATAAGTATTCTGCTTTATTGCTCTTTATCATATTTTATTCATGGAGACATAAGAATCAGATACAGAGTTGCTTTTACAAACATGTATTTATTTGCTAGAGGGAAGCTTTATTATATTCAATGTCCTTTTTGTATTATTTTGCTTTCTCTTAAAACTTGTTACTAGATTAAGCCAAGGGCCTAAATCCAGTCATTCCCCTATGGAAGAATGAGAAAAAGCACAGCAATTTTTCATGTATAATACTCATTTGACCACTTTTCTTCTTTTTTTTTTTTTTTTTTTACATTGCAGTGCCTACATTTCTTAAAACTGAACAAGTAGGAAAAAACAGGAGCACATGTTTACTTTAATATCCCCATTCCATTTGAAAATAATTGAGTAAACTTTATAGCATGTAGATCATAATGTGCTATAAAATATTACTGTTAAGAACACAACTTTGTTTTACTTACTTTCTCCTTCCTCTTCCCCTCTCCTAAGTGTTTCTCCAAACATTAATGACATGAAGTTGGGCATACGCTTTAGAGTCCCTACAAGTTTAATAAAGTCAAAAATGTCCAATATTTCCAGGTTCTCTTGTTCTGTCATGTTTTACAAATATAATTATTGATTTGTAATCCCATGTTTGTCAATTTCTGACCTGCTGGTTTTATTTCAGCTGATCTCCATCTCCCAAATCCAGCCTCTGCTTCATTTCCAATGTACTCAGCTCTTCTAGTCAACTTTTATGCTTTTTTCTCTCTCAAGCATTTTCAGCTGAAACACTGGAAAATGTTTCACTGTCACAGTCTCTCTATGGTCTTGATTACCAGAAGAACTAGAAGCAGTCTATTCTTCTGTTTCACAGCTCACTTTTTGTTGGACAGAACGTGTATTTCCTCCTTGGCACGTTCTGCATCAATAAATGATTTTGACCCTTCTGGAAAGAATATTTTGAATATAGCTGGGTACAGCAGTTTGAATCTCACTCCTGCTTCTCAACATTTCCTGCATAGTGGAATAAATTTACTCCTCTTTTGCTTAGTGTACAGTGAGCAATCATTTTCCACAAACACTCTACTGTCTCCCACTTTTAGTACTGTCTCCTTCTGTCACAGTTTTGTCAGAATCGACTCCTTTTGCTGGTAGGATTGCATCTTTACTATTAAAGGTCTAGACTGCTTTCTCATGGCCAAGTTTGGAGCACACATGATCCAGTTGGTTTGTGCTTTCATAAAATTAATACAGTATGTTCATTCCAGCTTCTCTTTTACATCAGAAAATCTCAGGTTTTCCCTACATGCACTGTCCTCTAATTCTGTTATTTTTTTGAAACATCTCTTCTTGAACAGTCTTATATTCAGCCAACTTTGTCTTCATTTTGACCTCTGATTTTTGCAGTTTTATCACCTCATCTGAATATGTATTAAAGCTTCTTCCATTGTTTTCAAGCCTTTTATTATTTCAATTGATATACTCCATCATTGCTTAATTTATTTAAATCAGTTCTGAGTACATTTGACTTATTTTTCCTTTAGGTTACTGTCATGTCTTGCACCAGAGTTAGAGCTTACACTGCTTTTTGCTGAACAGCTGCAGAATTCTCCCAGACAGTGTTTTTTTCCTCATCTTTTGTGATTGATTCTCTGAATTTCTTTTTTGCTGACATCCAGACAGTGCACCTACTAGCCAATTACTGAAGTGTAGCCGAAAATACAAGTTTAATGGCTCTGTCTTCTGAGTTTCTGTTTTCACATCGGGAGAGCTGAAATTAAGCTGTTACTCAATGTATAGCCATCTTGGAAGTTGACGAAACATGAACCTTATAACAAAACATTAGCAGGAGACTGCAAGTAACCAATGAACCTTGATAGAGGAATAAGAAAGGCCAGTGGATAGCTCACACACGTAATTGCAGAACCAGAGAAATGCTAGCTTTAAATGGCCTTTGTTCTTAATGTGGTACCAACTAGAAAATCCTTTCCATTTGCTAATGCATGATTTCCTAGTAACAAGTTCCTTTGCTTCATTTAATACCTGCTACATATCCCCAGAAAATAGGTGCCTAAAAGGCATTAAAATTCTACCATTCAGACAGTTAGTTGTTTCAAGTTGGGGTGTATCAGTAACATTTGTTGTACTAGTAGGTCTAGTCTGTCAGAAAGTTTGTGGTAAGTGTCCTTGGTCATTTCCAGAAGGGAAAACTGCTGTTTCTTGTGTCAGAAGGGATGATTTTCTCTGTCAGAATCTATTCGCTGTTGCTCACACTGGGAATCTTCAAGCACATAATTCCTTACTCTTTCAAAAATAAATCTGGAATGAGGAAGGTTAACAACATGAACTAATCCCAAGAAATCTTCCATATCTGAAATAACAGAGACAGGAGAAGATAAACATTTAAATTTCTGCATCTTATTTGACAAGAATATCCATAGTAGCAGACCAACTCATGTCAGGGGCCTAATCCATGGGAACAAGCATCTTAGTCCAGCTAGGCAAAGAAGCAATCCCCACACCTTCCTTTGAGAAAAACAAGAGTGGTTCTTCCATGCTGGCCAAGGACACAGAGGCTGTATCTAATCCCCAGGTCTGTGGTAGCTGAAGAGAATGCACTAGAGGAATCAATTGAAGAAGAGTAGTCAGAGGTAGCCTGCTGAAGAGGAAAAGGCTATCTGGAAATGATCTTTTAGTGACAGGAGGCAGGCAGAACTGAGGAACTGGTAAGCTGTTCCATGGTAAGGCTGAGAAAAAAGCACGAGACCAGGAAGTGATAACAGCACCAGTTGGTAAATAGGCATCAAGTGTGTTTTAATACATTATGACAAGCATAAAACACACTTACCCCAGCCCCTAAAAACAGTTTATAAAAATATCAATAAAAAGTTGAGTAAGTGCTAGAAATACAAAAGTTTACACTAAAAGTAATAAAAGAACCATACTTTTTGAACAGACAGAAATGTCACATGAGAGTTTAAAAAGTTAAATCCTAGCAAAAAACAGTCCCTTTAATTAAAGTACTATTTTTTTAGATTTGGTATTTTGGAAATTGTAGGTAAGAACTTTAGGGGGGGTGACTGGGGAAATCAGTTACTTCGGGCTGAGGTTAGATGGCAGTTGAGGTTAAATGCAACAGTTCCCCCAGGTTTAAATGAACACATCAGCTTAAAACCTGAATTGAGATATCGAGCAACACAGTTTTGATACTGGTTTTAACTTTTCATTCAACCTTGACAACCTCAGTTTTTTAAAAAAACTTCATTTTTTAAAAAACTTCATTTTTCAGAATAATACATTTTTTATTAGAAAGATTTTTTTATTAAAAAGATTTGTATAATTGAATGAATGTTTTATAAGATAAATAGTTTTGTTTGGGGAGTTTAAGTTTTTAAGGTTAAAAACACACTGTCACTTTAATTTTGAATTGGTTTTTTTCAATTGATGGTACTAGGTACATATAAAAATGGTGTCAGTACCTACTATTAATTGTTCTGATGAAGTCTATCGACGAAAGCGCTTGACCTATCCTGTGGATTATTTTACCATTTTGGATTGTTGGATTGCTGACTCGTTTTGTGTACAGTGGATCATTTTATGTGGCCTGAATAAAGGTGTTTGTTATATGGTGGTCGTAGATTTTGGCTCAAGGAGTGGTTCATTGGATGTTATTAGTGGTAATAATAATATGGAACAACAAAAAAATATTTCTACCCTTTCTTCAGATAGTTATGATATTGTTGAGGTACTTAAAAAGAATTGGACAATTTTTTTCAATTGATAAACTTTTAAAATATGTATTTGGGGATAAACCATACGCACTTTATAAAAAGGATAGATCATTTAAAAATTTGCTAGAGGGGCAAAAAAAAGTAAATAGACCCCTGGGTATGTTTAAATGTGGGCACTGTTCTCAGTAGGTTGCCACCATTCATTGTGGCTAAAACTGGACCAAAGCCACACCCCTCACATTGTCGGTAGCACCACCCTTTTCTGCCCCTCTCCCACGAACTTTCTGCCCATTTATGTGAGATCATTAATATATCAGCCAATGGGGCATGTCCTCTCTTTCCTGTTGCCTTTTTTCTGCCGATTTACTTTTTTTCTGTAAAAAAAGCATAGTAAATCCACTGATTTAACAAACTCCAACAGTCTGCTTCTTTTTTGAAACAGAATACCAGAGTTTATACAGTGTTTAAAGGGCTACCAGACAATCATTTTGATTTCTAGATAGTCCAGAAAAAAAAAACTGATAGGTGGCAACTCTAGTTCTCAGTGCCCCAATATGTTAACTAAGGACAACATCATTATTAGAGAAAAAAATTATAAAATAAGTGTACATTACACATGTGAATCTTCAAAGGTGGTGTATATAGCTTGGTGTGTATTATGTTCTGTGTTTTATGTAGGTGAAACCTGTAGAAAATTAAGAGAGAGAGTGTGTATGAGCATTTGTTAGATATTAGAAAGTACAAGAATACAAATGCCTTATATAGACACATTTTGGAATGTCCAATACACATCTTCAGGTTTGCAGTCATAGAACAAGTTACAAAGGATCAGTGAGGTTATATTACTGATGAACATCCTAATAAAAATGACTTAAAATGGCAGCTAATACTTGATGCTATGAATTTTCCAAGTCTCAATGAATGTTTTTCAATTAATTCAGTGTTAAAGTTAAAGCAACTGGAAGTATAAAGAATTCATTGCAATATATTTTTTCATGAGTGTTTGTTTTTCTACTTTTCACATATATACAGTAATTAAATGTTAACACACACATAAAAACATTAGTATTAGGTAATTCATTTTTTATCATTCTCTCAATGCATTATATGGGATGATAATGAGGTGAGAATTGTTTTTTATTGGTTATATTAAGCACATGATGTTTTTAATCACATTATTTAAAGTGTTTTTACAGACTTATCTTGGTTCTGCTGAAGTCTCGAAATAAACAAAAGTGCTTAACTGTAGAATGAAGTTTTTTGTTTTGAGCTGTTTTACATACTCTTTACTTCTGTAAATACAGGTGGAATTGTGTTTTCATCTGCTATATGCAGGATTGTGTTTTATTGGTCTGTTACTTGTTCCTGTTTCCAGTCTGTGATTATTAGATTTTAGAGAGTCCCTGCAAACTGTTCTGTCAGAGATAGTGGGTGAGCAAATTGCTGTAAATAGAGAAATTATTTTTCTGAGGTATGATACAGAATCGGAATTGCCTAGATATAATAAGGCCTTGCTGCATCTAATTATGGTGGCTACCAAAAAGCAATTACAATAAAATAAGTCTGGCAACAGATAATGTCAGTAAATTGCCACAGCATGAACACAAACACTACTTCACTTAATAGATTCCTTGCCCCCAAGTGAAACACTTCCCATTATAACTTCAATTTTAGAGCACTAAACCAGAAGCAGTATATTTTTCAAGAAAATATCCCCTGAAATTAACAAAACCTAAAAAAAAAGTGGTCATGACATAAAAACAAAGTTATGTGCTAACCAAAATGCTAGATCAGTGTTTTCTTCCATCCAATTCAACTTGTGGTTTATCTGATCAGAGTCTGGCTATCCACTCCTAGAATGCTCTGTATAACAATATTCTTAGATTTAGTTTGTCCTACCATACATGACTTGTACATATAGGGTCCCCTTAACAAAAGGCCAAGGATTTGACAAAAGGGTGTACACAGCAGAATGGACCAGCTCACAAGGTCCATAAAAAGTATAAATATGAGTATCGATCTGTAAGGGGAAAATGGAGTGACAGATGGTTGAGATGGATGGAAGAAAACAACATGGATCTAGCATTATGGTTAAGTACATAACTTTCATATCCGACATTGTCTTTTCACTCTGCCTCAACCTGTGGAACAAGGCAGAATGAGTATCAGGAGAGAATATTCCAGAAAATGGTGGCATTAAAGGAAGTCCTAGATCTGGAGTGAGTGGCTAGTTTATAATGGAGACAAAAGTCTGAGTGTTAGACCAGGCAACCGTGACACAAATATCTAAAGCATCACAACAAAAAAAGCCAGTTGAAATAGATACTTCCCTAGCAGAGTGGGTTTTTGGTATAAAAAGGATATACAAACAAAACCATTTGAATAAAATTACTTTGGAAACTAGTTTTCACAATTTAGCTCTAGAGGATGACAGAAAGTCAGTCTGATTTCCTGATACATTTGGTCATGTACAAATAAAATCTCAATTGACAATGGTGGTTTAGGCAATAAAGGTTGTATTTGATCTTATTACTGAAGTTTGGAAAGGTAACTGGCAATTGAATTGATTGATTCTCATTAGACTCTGGCCACTTTAGGCAAAAAGGAAGGATTTATTTGCAATGAAAACCCTGTCTGTGTGAAAAATAAGGTAAGATGGGATACAGGAGCCTGTAGTTCAGAAACTCTTCTGACTGAAGATATTGGAATTATGCTGAGTGCTTTTCTTGATAGAAACTAAGTCTACAGTAGCAGCTGGTTTGAAAGCAGCTTTCATCAAGGCTAAGAGGAGAAGAGGCAAGTCCCAAGGGGACATATGATCCCTTACTGGAGACCTGAGCAGGAAGGTACCCTTCAAAAAGAATGGAGAATTTTAGAGAGAAGTGATTGGCAGATGGTTTTACTCCATAAGAAAAACTAAAATGGCCTCCAACTGAACCTTGACAGTAGAATAGCTAGCTCCAGACTGAAAAGGACCAGCTAGGAAATGTAATATTGCATCTAACAGAGGATAAAACAGATCCAAACCCCTCAAACTGTCTCAAATGGAAAATCTCCACTTACTACGTTAAACCTTTCTGGTGGAGGATTTTTTGAAGATGAAAGGATATGCATAACTCTTTTAGAGATTTCTTGTATATCTGGTATCATAAGAACTGGAGGAAGCAAGTGGTCAGACTGAGGGATTTCAAATTCAGGTGAGGCTGACCACAAGGGTGGGATATCAAATCTGAAACTGGATTCAGTACCCAAGGATGATGCAACAGGAGAGGCCACAACATGGAAAACCAAACTTGTCAGGCCCAAAAGGGGGTTATGAGGATTGAAGTCACTCTGTGATGGGCTGCTTTCTGAAGAAACTTAGGAGACCCAGGGGCTAGGCATGCAGTTCAGCATTCTTCAGTGACAGTCACCTGGGAGGAACCAGGACAAAAACATCTGCTGCATTTGGTGTTGAAGGGGGGGGTCACAAAGAGATTGTAGCATGACTAGCCTCAGTGGCTGACAGTGATAGATTAAGGGATCACTCATGAGACATCAGAATACTTCCCGCTCACCCTTATAGCTTCTTGACATAGGAGACACAATAGAATTCCCCCTTGTTTATGTACCAAACCACACCATGGAGTCTGGATAGAGATTGCACTTTTGGGGAGGCAGTCGTGAAAGGCCTGCAATACTAGGAGGACTGATTTCATCCTCAAAACAATAACATTGGCCACTGACTGGGACCAAGTACCTTGGCTCATCTTTTTGTAATGCCCCTCACTCCAGGAGGGAAGTGTCAGGGGGTTACCATGGGCTGGAGAAAAACAGACATCATACAGAAATATGATCTGATTATGACAAATGTCAGTGAGACTGACAGGCAAGTTCACAGGCTGAGCTGTTATAGACTACTGGACTGAGAGAGCCCACTGATGAACCCTCATGAAGAAATTGGCTAGAGGAAAAAGAGACGACAGTTGCAGCCATCAGACCGTGAAGACAAAGGACTGAGGAAGATGGTGGTCCCTGATGCAGCAGAATTTGATTAGCTTAAAATTGTAAGGTTAGTAATCTTGAGGGGGAAGTTCTGGCAATTTGAGTGGTGGTGTCCAGATGGCAACCGATCAACTCTAGTACTTGAACAGATTCCAGACTGGATTTGTGTAAACTGATTGTAATGCCCAAGGGCAGGCACAGATGGAGCAAGGAGTCTCTTGCATGGACTAACAATGCCCTTGAATTCACTGTAAGGAGACTGTTTCCCAGGTACAGAAATACTTAAACTCTTTGCAGCCTAAGCCAAGCTGCTACCACTGCCATACATTGGGTGAACATCCACAAAACAGTGGAGAGACCAAAGGGCAGTGCTCCAAATTGGTGGGGACAGTCTCTCAGCCTGAAGTGCAAGAAACTGCTGGAAAACCTTGGAGTATTTATGTGAAAGTAAGCATCACTGAGGTCCACAAAGCACATCCAATTGCCCTTCCTCAGTAGAGGTAAAATGGATTGTACTGTCACATCATCTAGAACTTGGTCTGTTTGACATGACATTTAATTTGTTTATGTACAGAATAGGCCCGAGGTCAATTGGTTTTCTTTAGCACCAAAAATAACCTCGACCCTATATCCTCTCTGATCTGGTAGGACCTCTTGTATCAGCTTTCGAATCTCTGCTACTGCCTCCCATCATTGGTTGGATGATGAATTTGGAAGGGATTTCTGTCACATACTTGACGCAAAATGAAAGGGAATGGTGTAGCCTCTAGAAATGACTCAATGGCCAGGCATCCAACATAATGGCTTCCCAAGCTTAAGGGTAAAGTCCCAAGCACCCCTGACTGCCTCAAGAGTTCAGTAGGGCAAGGTTTCAATAGAGCTGGAAGTGCTTCCCAGAGAATGGTTCTCTAAAGTTCTGATTCTGGGGCTCATCCTTGCCTCAAGGGCAGTATCCATTAAAGTACCCTGTTTGCCTTGCAGGGCATCTTTACCAGGAGCATACTAAGAAAACTTGTGACCTGGGGATAAGTATTCCCCCTTTGGTTTTTTGAGAAGGTCTCCCCCATGGCAGATGTTTTTATATCCTGTCCACTCCAGTGCCCTTAATGTTTGATCCAAATAAAGTGGACCCAAAGAGGATATTAAGGAAGGACACCTTGAAGCACTCCACAAAATTTCACAGGCATCTTCAGGGATGACAATGAACTGCGATGCCAGTGCCTACCATCCATGCCATTTAATCCACTGCATTTGTGATGAGTTTCATGGAAATATAAAATATAGATAACATGGTGGCCAACTCAGTCATCAGGGACTTACAAGACTTTGTAAAGTACAATTGTGTAAGTAAAAACTTACCATAACAATAGATGTTGGAATGACTACTACTGCAGTAGCCTTAGCTATATGGGTTATATCCAGCCAAGGGTATAACAGCCAGTCAGCTTCTAAAACTTCAGTGCACCTTTCATGTGCCCAAACTGTCAAGCAAATTGAGATGAGTTGACTTAAAGTCAAGTTTGGTCTCTAAGCCATTCAGAGTTTCCCTGCCAACAGAGAAAGGGGGAGGGGTGAGCCTTGAAAGGGCAATACTAGGAAGAACAAAAAATAACTGCACCCTGGCATAAACAACACACCAAAAAACAAGGAAGACAGAAGGAAAGAGTGGCTACTGCAGCAGTGATCACTCAAACACCTACTGGTAATGGAAGTTTGCTTACACAACTGCAGTGTGTTCATCATATTGATAACTGCTGTGGTATCCTTAGCTATATGGGTAGCTTACTATATATTGAAAGTAGAAGGGGAAGAGTCCAAGAGCTCCTGGAGAATGGTCCTTGAAATTCCTGATCTAGACCTAGTGAGGGAATCATGTTTATAGTACTTTGTAAAAGTATGTACAGAGGACCAAGTTGCAGTTTCTAGAATACTTCTAGAATCCAGTCCTTTCCAAAAAGCCATAGATGAAGCCAAGGCCATGGTAGAGTGGGCCTTGACCCTGCCTGGAATAGTTCTGTTTTGGTGAGTATAGCAAAAGAGAATAGTCTTAGATAATCATTTGGAAAAAGCCTGTTTTGACATAGGTTTTCCCTTCTTACCTTCACAAGAAAAGAACAATTGATCTGAAGATCTGAAATATTTAGTTTTGTCAAGATAGTACCTGATTATAGTGTGGACATCATGTCCTTTCCCCCTCATTTTTGGGTTCAGAAAAGAAAACAGGTAAGTGGACAGTTTGGTTATAAGTAAAACTGGATACCACTTTAGGCATAAAAGAAGGATTAGTTCACAAGGAAACTCTATCCTTGTATAAAATGAGACAGGGTAGACTCACATTAAGAACTTGCAACTCCGATACTATTCCTGCAGAGGTCAGAGCAGTCAGTAAAAAATGTTTTCCGTATTAAGAACCTCAAGTCAGCCAGGTTAGCAGGTTAAAATGGAGCAGGTGTTTGCTTCCCTAGCATGCAATTAGTACCCCAAGGAGGGGGCACAGTTTTTTTTGGAGGCCTCTTTTGCCAAACCCTTTCAAAAACATTTTGACATGAAAGTGCATTGAAAGAAGAGGATTCATGGGTAGACATGCTAAAATGGTTGAAAAATGAACCTTGATAAAGTAAGAAAGGTCATAGGATAGTAACTCACAAACATATTGTAAAACCAGAGAACATCTAGACTTGAATGGGTGCTGGTTATGTTGGCACCAACTAGAAAACCTTTTCCATTTGCTAATACATGATTTTTAGCAGGCTTCATGTCTCAATTAGTAGCTGCTGCATGTTTGCAGTAAACAGGTGCCTAAAGGGAATTAAGACCCTGTCGTCTAGGCAGTCAACTGAAGTTGATTGTTGTCAGGGTGTATCAAACATCCCTGTTCTTATGTGAGTAGATCCAGTCTGTGAGGATGCTTGTGGTAATTTCCTCTGGCCATTACCAAAAGAAGGAAGAACTACAGTTGCCTAGACTAGAAAGGAGTCACTGCAATGATCTTGGGAGATTCCTTCTGAATATTCATAAGTACCCTGGATATTAGTGAAAATGGTGGAAAAGCATACAGAGACATACCTGTCCAAAGAAAAGAAAATGCATCACTATTCTGCTTTCTTGTATGAAGTCCTGGGACATAATATTGCCATATGATTGTTCAGAGAGGAAGCATAGATGGATCAAATCCCGGATGATCCCTTGATCTAGTTTCCATTTATGAGGGTCTGCCTTTGTCGTGCAGAGCTTGTCTGTCTCACAATTTTGCTTTAATGTAAAGTGGGGTGCCTATAGAGTCAGATCATGCTGTGAAGCTATATCCAAGGCTAATACAGATAGTGTTCAGAGGGGGCTACAGTCTAGTTCCCCCTTGCTTGTTAATGAACTATGATTGTAATATTGTCTATAGCAACTTAAAAAGGTCCTGGAGACTAAATATGATTCAGAGAGTTAGTACCTTGGTCAGGACAAGCATCTCTTTTATATTTATGTACTGTCCTTGGTGTCCCACCCACATTGTGCTTTTATCTTTTCTGAAACTGCTCCCCAAGCAGTCTGAGGTGCTTCTGACAACCCCCAGCACTGGAATCTGAAAAGACAAGGGGTGTTAGTGCTGGGACCAAATAGACTAGATACCACTGTATCTTTCTCATGTGGAGTCTTGCCAAGGGCATCATGACAATCATAGAAACCATGCAACCCAAAAGACTAAGATATTCTGAAGCAGTGACTGAAGTCTCAGTGGAAAACCCTAGAAGTAATCTAGATATAGACCTATTTTTTTCCTGTGGGGGAAAAAGCTCTTTTAACTGTGGTGTCTGGTTGACATCCCAGAAACATAGTCCTGTGAGGAGTCAATAAAGGCTTTTAGATGTTCTCTTGGAATCCCAGCTTGTGTAAGAGATTGCTCATCCAAGACAGAGAGATTCCTGACACTTGGAAAAAGACTGTGCAAAGATAAGCAAGTCATATAAATATGGAAAAAATGCAGATGCCCTGTAGCCTGCAATGAGGTATAACTGAAGCTAGACAGTTTGCAGATGATCTTTTTGCAGTGGATAGTCCAAAGGGTAAGGCAGAGAACAGATAATGTGATCTACCCATACAGAATCGTAAATGCTGAAAGACTGGATGAATAGGAATGTGATGAGCATCTTTTAAATCTAATGGGCTAAAAGGTTGTGAAGTGAAATCATTTTGAATTTGGGCACTATTACAAACAGGTTTAAGGAAAGAAAGATCCAGAACTGATCCTTAAAGTATTTTCTTCTTTGGTACTAAAACTAACCTTGAATAAAACTCTTATTCCACCGAAGAAGGAGGAAAAGTGGTTCTATCACTCCCTGGGATAACAGGCAATGGAAGGGGAACAGAATGCCTGATCTGCAGGATGAGGAATTACCCCTTGGAAAGAAGGAATTTTCTCCCACTGTTATCTGTAACCTTGATGAATGATCTTTGGAACCCATTTGTTTGAAACTATCTGTTGTCAGAGAAAAAAATGGAGGTTCAGACTTTTGAGAAGAAAAAAAGGGCTGCCAGGATGGGAGAGGGAAACAAAGTCTCTTAAACAGTCATTCTGACTAATTGGACTGTTCTTGGTTTTGGGAGTTTCCAAAATTATTCTTGGAACTCCCTTGCCATTTCTTCAATATGAATCAATTTACCTGCATTTTATAAACTTTTTTTTTTTACCAGAACTGGATGACAAAAGTTAAGAGAATCCCATAGAAAATTTGGAAATGGAGGGCTGCAAAATCTTGAGAGATTCCCCATAATAGCTAGCCCCTTTCATCACATTTTGATCATCTCTGAGAAGAGGGACCAAAAAAATAAATCTCTATCCAAAGAAGAATTGTCTTCATCTGGGAGGTTCTAAGAAAGCAGCCATACAAACCTCCTCAAAACAGAACCAGTGGTTATAGCCTTTGAAGTATTAACAGAGTCATGGGCACACTATAAACAATGAGTAGTGACTTGAACAATAGAAAAAAATTATTTAAATCCGCTTTTTCCTTACACGAAGAAACTGCAGACAAAACATTCCTTATACATTCAAAATTAGAACAAACCTTAATGTATGAGCCTGAAATTCTGAAAATCAAAGTTACTAGTAGGCTTGGAATTAAGTGTTTAGCAGCACAAAGATTAACTACAGCTATAACTTCTGGATCAGGTTTGGGAAGAGTGTGTAAAAACTTAAATGACTGAGGAACTTTATACATCCTGCCTTTTTAGGGGAAGCTGGCTGACTGTCAGGAAAATTGCAGGCTGTGACACACATTCTCCAAAGCTGACAGAGTTGGAGGAATGGGTGCAGTTTCTAGAAATTAATTCTGTAATAACTCATAGTTTTTCTGAGGGACTGAAAAACCTCAGTGTTCTCTGAGTGAAAACACTAACATATTCTAGAAAGTTTCTCAGAGAAAGAGACCCTGCCATAGGGAGAATAAGAAACTGAGCTCTCCTCAGAGTCTGAATCAGAAATCTGAGAAAGCCCTGTATCTGTCCCTTTGTCCTCCTATCTAGATTCAAAATCTTGAATTTTTCCAGCAAAGGAGGTGTCTTTCTTTTACTAGAAACTACTATACAAGCAGGATCAATAATATGAATTAGATCCTGAGCCAGTCCCATTAATCTACCCCTGTCTAAGGAAATTTGAGAAGTAGATACATGCTTAGTTTCAGTTTCTTTCTGACAGGAAAAATGGGGCCAACAGTGTTATTAATGGCAATGGCAACTTCCCCAGGGATGGCTACAACATATGTGACCAATCTGCTTTTACTATATTCTTACATCTCCAACATATTTTATTATTTTTATTACATTTACTCAATAGGTGTGGAGTTAAAAATGATCTGTGCATATATTTCCACGCATATAATATCCATTTAATTGATGTTGTGGTTTTGTTAGCTGATTCTAATATGTTTTGTTTATCTTGGTCATTAGGAGGATAATTGTTGATTGTAGAAAATAATTCCAATAATTCTCAAGATACATATCTGAATAATTTCTAATCATTTTATATATTTGTGATAGTTTGTTTTTGATAGGAGATTTGTGTTGGACAGATGAAGTTAAGTAATACAATAATTTAGGTTTTGATTGTACTATTGCTGGCGACATTAAATCAAATTTACTTAAAAGAAATTGTCTACATTCTTGTAAGACTAACCAGGAGTTTGTATCTATATCAAATTCAGCTTTAAAATAATAAAACAATTTCAGTTAATCATTATCATTAACTGGGACCAATGTGTTAAATTTTTCTCTTTAAAAAGTGACATTTTTGTGTAGTCAAATGAAATCATGAGACCTTGTCTAAAAGCTATGGGGAAAGAATAAAAAAAACATGATTTATAAGATGTAGATTTATAAATATAATTTCTAAATGATTTTAAAAAGGAGTAACATATAGTTAGATTTATGCTTTAGAGAAGCTGGTATTGAAAAGTAATATTTTAATATCCACTGAAATGAATTTACTATAGATTGTTTTTTGAAAATTAAGAATATATGTGTCACAAGATAGTATTTCTAAGAAACTTTTACATTTTGCAGTGCATTCATTGTCTATAAGAAGAGTTATAGATATAATTACAGAGGAAATTGAATATAATTTTATGTTGGGAAAACCTATACCTCCATTAGCCCAGTCTTTTATGTGATAAGGCTATTGTCAGCTTATTAGGAAACCACAGAAATTTTAAAATCATTGAATTAATTTTTTTAATTATAGATTTTGGCGGGGGTAAGGATATTGATTGTATAACATAAAGTATCTTAGGAAGTAGAATAATTTTATAATAGCTTTTCTTCCATGGTAAAAGATAATTTATTCAAATTACTTATACAATATTCTAGTGTAGATAAGACAATTATTATAATTTAAATGAATAATATCTTTTAAGTTACTTGTAATTACTATTCCCAAATATATTAATCGATTTGTTTGTGCTACATATTTTATTTGTTGTCTAAACTATAGCTACTTGGGTAAATAGGTAGAATTTTTATTTTGTTGTTGAAGGATAATCCAGATTTGCTTTGAAAATTGTTCATGTTCTTAAAAACTGATGATATTGAAGATTTATTTTCTCCCACAGTTATGAGAATATCATCTGCAAATATTTGTATTTTAGAAGAGTCATTAGAATTTAACATGCAACCTTTAATTTCTTTATCCCTTCTTATTGAGTTGGTCCATGGTTCTATTATTAATCTGAATAATAGTGGGGATAGAGGGCGGCCTTGCTTAGTTCCTTTTGGTATTGGAATTTTTGTGAGATACTAGTGCCAATTTTAATATATGCTTGACTATCTTTATATAAATGTGTAACAAGGTTTATAAATTTTTTAGAAAATTTTAACTGTTCCGTAATTATAAATAAATAACCCCAGCTAACTGAGTTGAAGGCAAAATTTATATCTAAACTTATTAATGTTAGACTGTTATTTAATTTTTTTGCAGATTCTATCAAGGTAATTATTCTTTTTATGTTATAGGTGTTTCTATTTACAATGAAACCAGTTTGATCTTCATCTACTAAAGATGGAAGGGATACCTTCAACCTATCTGCATATATGGACATAACCATTCTATGATTAATGTTCAATAAAGTAATTGGCCTATAAGATGAACATTTTGTGGAATCCTTATCTGTTTTTATCATGGGTGATATGAAAGTATATTTCCATGATGGTGGTGTAGTAAATGTGTTTTGTGAAATATTAAAAGCTTTGTGAAGTAGGTTTAAAGCTGTTTTAAGAAGAATTTTATATATTTCAGGGATAATGCCATAATTGCCGGGAGCTTTATTTATTAAATTGCCTTTGAAGATCCATAAAGGAAATAGCTTTGCCTAAAATTATTTGTTCTTCTGATAATCTATTTTAGTGTATTTGTTAATGAAGGTTTTGATTTCTTCTTTTGAATCTATTACCTGAGGTTTCTGATTGATGTTAAGAAAAATTTCTCTAAATTCTGTTAAAATACTCTGTAGGTCAGAGACCTTTTTTTCTTTTTTGGAGAGAAAATCTCTTTTATATGGTTGAATTTGAGTCATTTGGTTTTATTTGCCAAAATGTTTAAAGATCTCGGATTGGTAGTAAAGTTTATAAGCTTAAATTTCTCTAAACTGATCATTGTTTTATGATCTAAAATCTCCAAGTGCTTATTTTTTAGTGTAACAATTTATTTTTCTTTTCTGTTTTTGACATCTTTAATGCTAAGTTTTAAGTTATCTAAATCGGACTGTATGTCATTATAGTTCCTTATCCCAAGATTTCTTTTTATTATTGAACCATGTGAGAATTCTGCCATGTAGATATGCTTTTAAAGCATCACATATGTATATTTCAGATATGCCCTTTGTATTATTTAAAGTAATAGTCTCAAATTTCTGATAATAGGAACTCTTTAAAGTCTTTTATTTTTGTGATGTATGCAGAAATTCTTTTAATCTGAATTTTATGAGTTGTTTTGATTATTAACTCAAAAGTTATTGAATTGTGATCTGATAAGGGACAGGATATAACCTTTGTTTTTGACAAACTATTAGTTGATTTGTTAGCTATAAGAACTTTATTTATCCTGAAATGAGTGTTATGTCTATGAGATAAAGATGTAAAATAGTGAATTAGGTTCAGCAAAGTTATTTATATCTTTTAAAAGATATAAGTCAATAAAATCTTTCAACATTTTAGCTGAAGCTGAAATCCTCCTTTTACTTCTAGTGTTAGTGTTTTCATAATTTAATATACAATTAAAATCCCCCTGCAATTATAATATTACCTTTACATATGTTGACAATCTGGTTTAGATGTTGTTTGGCTGTATTCATTCTGATGCCTGGGAGCCAATAGATATTTATAAGTGTAAATATTTCCTTATTTATCTCTATTGTAACAGAACAAAACATTCCTTTATCATTCTTGTTTACCTCTAATATTTTAGGAAGGGGTATAATTTTGCTCCATAAAATGGCTGCTACTCTTTTCTTTTGGTAGTGTTCTGAGCTTGATACTACTGTATAAGATTTAGTATTGTGTTTCTTGTAAAAAAAAAACTACATGCAATTTATGTAATTTGAGATATCTGAATAAGATTCCCCTCTTACAAGGATAATTTAGACCATTAATGTTAACTGAAATGCCTTTTAAAAGAAACATATATAATTATTTATATTGTTAGGATATAAGCAGACCATTAATATTTTATATATGTATAGACCCATGAGGAATACTTTCATATACCAAGCAGTTGATAGGAAATCAGGAATCAAGTGATGATCAAACAATATTATTTTAAACATATTGATGTAGTGAACATCTGTAAGGATTGAAAAAACCTATAAGTATATAGATGTAAAAGTTTAACTTTATCCACATCATTTATGGTGTTAAAAACTCCTAATTTGAGTAGCATAAACCAACCACTCAAAGTAATCACCAAGCTAGCAGCAAAAACTAATCTGCTATTGCCAATATAAATATCATCATTGAATATATTTATATGCATGCAGTAAAAATTCTCATCACTTTTATAATACTCTAAACTATCCAGTAATATTCAGTTTGAGTATAATCATCTAACTTATTGTTTACCAACTAAACATTTAGATAACCACAACAAGGATTTTGTATATTGATTCATTTAGTCCTAAAGTCAAACAAGTTGACTAAGCTATATAAACAGTATAATAATAATTGTAAAGCAAAACAAAAGTGGTTCCACACAGCAGAAAGTTAATATAAAAGAACTTTAATGCAAAACTTGAGCGCTTTTGAGAATAACATTTGCTTCTTCAGACTGTTTAAAAAAACAACATAGCACACATCCTTATAATTACCCGCCCAACCAATCGTGCTGCAGATGAAGCATAATTACTTTAACATATAAAATGCCAAATAGTATTGAATATAATAATAATATTCAGATAGTCGCTACAAATTCATTAACTGTTATGAACCAAAGAGAAATTATTAAATAGCACTTTTAGCTTAGAGACACTCTAGATTTTGGGTACTGTACTTGCATTTAACTGAATCTACCATACTGATTTCAAATTAGAAAATATAGCTTACTATATTATGTCTAATGTGGTAAGGATCTTGAACAGACTTTAAAGATGTGCTTTAATTATATACAAGCATAATAGTAAAAAATGAATATTGTTAATGTAGAATGAATAATGCATGAATAGGAAAACAAATATTTATTTATGTGAGATTTTTATATATCTTGTGTTAAATATCATTAAATTTTGGATTTAACTGACAAGCAGATGTACTATGACCCACAAATTAAGATTTCAGTTAAAGCTGAGATTCTATATGACATATTGTAATATTGTATACCCAAAAGTATTTAATAGGCTATTATATTATTAGATGCAATATTTATTGTTAAGTTTTATTAAGCTTATGTATGTTGATCATAATGTACCACCAAATAGCTGCATTAGTAATATTTAATGCTCTACTTGAAGTAATAAGGAATATGCTCATTAGTTTTATTTAAAATGCTTGTAATATTATCAGTTCTTGCTACTTAATACAGTTTTAACATATGTCTAATTAGTAATCATTAGTAACAACCTGAAAACATTGGAGAACTTATGAGAAACACATAACCTGGTAGAAGAACGTATGAATCAGAAAAAAAAATTGATAAGATTTCATCAGGGAAAAAAATGGTGAAAATAATTGAAGTAAAACATTCTCTAGTAATTGCTGTATAATATTAAAGATGAGCAAGCGATATGAGAAGTGAGAGGTGTTTGTCTGAGCTGGAAATAGAATCAATAATAGGAACAAGAAGCTATTGGTGTGCAGACAGTGGAGCACACCGTTTGGTAACTGTGGTTAAATGTATGTAAATGCATAGCAGACAAAATATAAAAAGGTCAAAAAATGATGTAAGGCCTGCTTCAAAATAACATTCAAATATTTAACCTTATTAACAATTGTGAAGATTGGGGAAGATGGGTGAAGGCTGCCAGCCTAGCCAAATAGAATTTGCTACATAATTCTGGCATTTGCAAATATAAATATAAAATTCAGGCTCGTTTCTTAAATGAAAGAAAACACTGTAAAATGTGAACTTCAAGATTGTAGCAACATTGCCATCTGCTGTAAGGAAAGCTAAGCCAAGCATTTCAAATGTTCTTTGAAATTAAAATTATGTTTTATATGTCCTTTGAAGTAAGAATTTGGAGTCGAGTCTGGAGTAAGCATCCTGCCTATTGTTTTAAGGCTAAAGTTAATGATCAGAATTTACATGTGGAATGTTCTTTATTGCTCTAAGTGTAAAAGAATGTAAATGTAGTTAATGTGTAGCCTGGGAACTCCAGGAAGGGTGAAAATGATGATGTTTATCAGAACTGGAGTTTCACTTTAAACAGTGAGAACCAGAGATTAAGCATTTTGATCTGACTATTCAGCTCAGCACTGCCTTGCTCTATGTAAGTAAGTTACTTTAGAAGTATGTTTTCTTGTAGAAATAGCTAAGACTATAAAGTTTAGACTAAGTGTTTTTCTGTTATGTCAGAACTGTACTACAGAATTATTTTAAGTTTCTGTGTGATCTCTGAAGTCTTGAGTAGCACTGTGGTGTAGTAGTATTGTCTTGTGTTTTAATTATTTATTATTAAATATTTTAAAAACCTTTTACCTGTGGCTGGTTTATGTAGAGAAGTTAAGCTCTAGAGTACATTGCATACTTATAGAGCCTATTGTACAAAGCCACTCCTATAGCTTTATCCCTGGGCTATACTACCAATTGGATAATAATATTGCACAGTAATAATTGGACACCCTTTTAAGGGCCTTTGGGTAGCTGATAATTATTAGCTGGTGGTGGCAGTGATTACTACCGTATAGTCTGGATAAAGGGGCACAGCTGGAGAATCTGTGTCAGCCTTTCCCAGGAGTGTCTGTGAAGTTATATAAATACTTATCTAAAAGTGTGTCAGCTACTTGGGCAGGGACACGAAGCACTGGTTGGATAGGGAGGGTACTGGAGGTTAGCTTGCCAGCTAGGCTGAGATCTGGACCCTCATTGATTGCTGGGTCAGGGCATGGGCGTCACATGTGATTTGCAGTGGTGGGATCCACTTCACAATTGTGGTGGCAGTGGATATCCACATCACATATTAATTAGTTGGCAAATACTAATTGGCTTGTAGTGGTGTGGGTAGAGTGAATCCTGTAGCTTATGTACAGTGATCTCTGAAGGTATTTTGTACTCCAAAACAGCCATGCAGTGAATACTCAGAGTTCAGATCACAACTGTTTTATTTATTTTGTTAGCTTAGTTAGTCAGGGTGAGCAGGCAGCATGTCAGCCACGGAGTATGGAAAGCTGGCAAGGAGCCAGCTGGTGATGTGCCAGGCTAGGGGACTGGTGCATGGAAACCTAAGGCAGACCTGATTGCAGCCTTGATTTCAGCTGCATCAGAAAACCGCATCCAGGAGGACAATCAGACTGGCAGTGGAGAAACAATATCCTCGGAGAATGGACAGCTCAACCTTTCTGCAGTGGACTTAAAAATCCAGCTAGAGCTAAAGATACTTGAGTTGGAGGCCAGGTGTTTGGAGATAGAAGCCGAAGAAAAGGAGCGTCAGAGGAGGCATGAGTGGGAAATGCTGACTCCTCGCCAGAGTCATAGAGGTAATGGGGAAGGGAGTAACTGGACCCCAGAGGCACAACAGGTCAGTAAATTTCTTCCACAATTTAAAGAGGGGGATAATTTTGATAGTTTCATTCATATGTTTGAGAGGGTATGCAAAGAGTGTAGTGTTGACCAGAGGCTGTGGGTACGGTTCCTGGCCCCCTTACTCCATCGGAAAGCTGTATTTTTTTATCAAAAATGCCTGACTCTGTCTATTTTGATTATACTGCTGTAAAAAAATGTATTTTAGAATGTTTTAAGCTAACACTTGAAATGTATAGGAAAGAGTTTTGTGAGCATAGACGCAAGGCAGATGAAAGTGTGTGTAAATATGTTGCTGAACTGAGCACTTATTTTCATAGCTGGGTGAGTGAATGTCAGGTCACCACTTTTGAAGGGCTGGCAGACCTTTTGGTGAGGGAACAAGCCCTTAGAACTTTGCCTGAGGACATGAGGATCTGGTTAGCTGCTACACAATGTGCTAGGTCAGATGAGTTGGGGAAGAAGGGAGACCTATACCTGGCCAGAAGGGCAGCCCTGCACAGGAAGGGGACCCCAGTACTGCTCATGGGTCTAAAGGAACCCATGGTGGGCAGCACAGACTGCCACAACAGAATCTGCCAGTAGCAGGGGAAGCCACTAGTCCATGTATATGTCCAGGAACTAGGGTTAAATGTTTTGAATGCAACCGGTGGGGCCATGTGGCGTACAGGTGTCCATGGAGGCAAGGTGGGGAACCAAAGGTGAGGGAGCCAGTAAGTGGGAAAGACAAAATGCCAATAGTATGTTGTCTTGAGACAACAGGAGTACTAAACTACCAAAAGGTAGGCAAGGCAGGAGACAAGGTGCCAAAGGGGCACAGCTGGAGGATTTGTATCAGCCTTTCCCAAGAGTGTCTGTGAAGTTGTATAAATACTTATCTCAAAGTGGGTCAGCTACTTGGGCAGGGACACACAGCACTGGTTTGACAGGGAAGGGTACTGGAGGTTAGCTTGCCAGCTAGGCTGAGATCTGGACCCTATAGCTGTGCCAGTGGGGAGTCTTACTGGGAACCTGGAGAGCAAGGGAGCAACTAGCCCCAGACTGACTGTGATCTCTGTGTGCACTTAAGGGAAATTGTACTTTACTGTGTGTATTTGTTATCCTTTCCTCTTATATGAGATGCCCTCTCTTGTGTTAGTGGTGAGGATTAAGGCTGCTTGATTGCATGGGCCAGGGCACAGCCATCACAACAATATCAACATTTTGCAGAATATGTCTGAGCACAAGAAAGAATAATTTGCAAAGAATTTGATTGGAAAACCTGTAAAGTAAACATAACAAACTCAGCTGAGCTGAAATATAAACAGAAACCATAGTAGAAATTATCCATTAAATATCATTAGGATATAACATCTGAGATGACCTAGAAAAGTTCAAGCACCACTAAATAATAAAGCATCATTATTCCATTTAACCTGGAACTTTGACAGAATCCAAACTACACATAACACAGATAGAACTGGTAAAGACTGTGTCATGTGCCAAAAAACTTAGTAGCACTTAGCTACAGATTTCAGCTGGATTATTTTATCAGAATACTTAAAATTATTTAAACATAGTGTCAGTTTTATGCTCCTTCATTCACAGTGCAGCTAACTAATTTATTAAATGCATACATATGACAGTAAAAAGCAAGCTGTGGCACTTTATAAAATATTCAGAATATTTTATTATTTTTTACAGTTTTTTGGAACCGTAAGTACAAAATTGTGTATTCCTGTATTAGATTACCTTTGTTGAAATTCAGAAACTATGAATTCCAAAAATAGTGAATAATATGACCTTTTAAAAGGCTCTAAGTCCATTTGGGGATTCATCAGCATTTCAGCATTCCATCCTGCTTTTGCGATGTTGCGTCAAAGTTCAGAATTTGCATTACATGCTGTCACAGTGTAATGATGTGTAGGGAAGAATCATATTCACTCAATGACTCAAGACAAGGACCCATGAGCTCAAAATAAAGAAAAAAAGAAAATCTAGGAATGAAAGTGGGAAACTTGTGAGTACTTTGTGTTTTTAGCTTGAATATGGCTTGTGCTACTGCTATGATCTCGAGGAAAGTCCGTTTTGCTGTCCAAGCTCCAATATCTTGTATATTAACAAGTTGCCTTGCTATACTGTTAAAATTTTTGCATTAATCCCATTAAGCACATAAATTTATTAATGAGGCAAAAGTTTAACGTATAAAAATGAACCACTGTACAAAGCAATATCTTTCACATATACAAGCCCTCCCTGCTATTCAAATAGTGAAACAGAAGCTTTAACATTTCCCCATATAGAAACCCAGATTAAATAATATA